>NW_017804076.1:2092633-2121685 GCF_001625305.1 Branchiostoma belcheri
ATAAGCCATATGTCGAGGGAAACCCGCTGCGCTGTGACTGTAGATTGTTCTGGCTGCAAAAACTGATCCAGGCAAGTATGAAATGCGGTACCGGCAGCACACACCATAATATGCCCTGTGACACAGCATACCGACATCACCCGTTGTACCTGAGCCTCACCAAAGGACCCTCTGGTTTCACATGTCACTCTCCAGAAAACGTGAGGGGTAAGCCGTTATTCAAAGTCGATCTTTCTGCATGTGACGTACCACACTCTGTCACTACGGCAAAGATTCTTCCAAAGTCTGTCTTTGCGGCAGCCCCACCAACCACCGACCACACCACCCACGCAGTGACACTCTCGAAGAAAACCCGTATCCACGTACATGTTTACGTCCTCGATACTGACAAGCCGTGGTACAACGTCAGCCTACCAACCCTTCTTAAAGTCGTAGGTTCCGTTGCAGCCGCTGTGGTGTTTATACCTCTGGCTGTCGTGTTGAAGAGAAAATGTCGCGTCAGGAGATCCGGAGAAGCCTCTTCTCCTCCTCCTGTTCTCATCCAGCTGCCTCCCATCTCAAACTCCTTGTATGGCGGCGGCAACAACAGCAGCGATACGGGCGAGACCTACGCGACCATAGACGACGACTGAGGATTTCGTGTTGGTCAGTGTTGGTGGGTTGGTGGTGCTTTTCTCACTTCTCTCTCTCTCTCTCTCTCTCTCTCTCTCTTTCTCTCTCACTCTCCTCCTCCTCCCCCTCCTCCTCCTCCTCCTCCTCATTCTGTGTGTGTGTTTGTATGTGAATGGGTGTGAAAGCTCAAAGGTATTTCCATGCCTTTGCCCTTACGGTGGATAGAACGTGGGCTAACAACCAAGATGTAGCTTGCTTTAGTTGGGTTTAAAATTTAGGTCTTCCTCGAAGACCACTTCTCTATAGGAGGTACAGTGCTACCTTCCCATTCCTTGGCTCGACAGAAGAAAAGTAGGAGAAATCATCATAGCGACTCGTTGTCATTAGCCCTCAGTAGTTCAAAATCTTACTTTTAGACGTACGTTCTAACTAATCATTGCGTAAACAGAATAGTGCAAAATTGTCAAATACGTGCAAAAAAGTGACCGCCTGCATCAGAGAAATTTAGATATAGAGAGTGTTAGACTATAGAAAGTTGTTTCTAAACATGTTATTAAGTAGGCCTCAGAATTCTTCACATGATCCATGAAGAAAGCAAAAATTCATCCAAGTTGTGAACCATTGTCTCACCTGTACACTGTCAGATTCTTCACACTGTCTTGAAGTCAACTTGCTGAATCTGTCTGGTCTGGTCTGGTCTGGTCTGGTCTGGTCTGGACAGGAGTCACCCATTATCACATGTCTCTCAGGACAGCTGACCCTCAGGACACACCTTTTAAACAATATGAAATGATGATTAGTGTGATGCAAAAAACACTGAATTCACTGTTAAAGGATTTTTTCTGTGAAGTGCAAAACTTAAGTGAAGACAGTTGCAGAGTGTAACTGAGTAGAACCATATGAATTTTGTAAAGCATCATCTCACCTGTTGATACTGTCATCTTGCTCTTGGATCTTCAAATCACCAGGTCTGGTCTGGTCCAATATTCTCTTGTCAGGTTCAGACAGGAGTCACCATCAGTCAGCTGTCACCTAACTATACAACATTATATGTTACATACTTGTCTCACATAATATCATTTAAGTAAATAGTAGATAAAATGCAGATTTTAGCTCTTTCTCACCTGATATTCATCTTGGGTCTTCAAAACAGGTCCAGTCTGGTTCAATCTTCTCTTGTCAGGTTCAGACAGGAGTCACCATCAGTCAGCAGCCACCTATGCTAATTATCAACATTATATGTTACATATTTGCTCAAAAACACACCAGGTAAATGTTAAGTAAATTGCAGAATTTAGATTTTTCTCACCTGATATTCCTTTGGAATCTTCAGATCATCAGAATCACCAGGTCTGGTCTGGTCCAATCTTCTCTTGTCAGCTTTAGACAAGAGTCATCACTACTGCATCAGTCAGCAGACACCTAACTATACAGACATTAGAAGTTACACACTTGTCTCAAATAACACCAAGTAAATGGTAGGTAAAATACAGAAATCAGATTTTTCTCACCTAATATTCTTCTGGGGTCTTCAAAACAGGTCTGGTGTAGTCCAGTCTTCTCTTGTCAGGTTCAGACAGCAGGAGTCATCATCAGTCAGCAGCCACCTAACTATACAGCATTATGAGTTACGCACTTGTCTAAAATAACACCAAGTAAATGGTAGGTGAAATACAGAATTCAGATATTTCTCACCTGATATTCCTCAGGAGTCTTCAAATCACCAGGTCTGGTCTGGTCCAATCTTCTCTTGTCAGGTTCAGATGAGAGTCCTCACTACTGCATCAGTCAGCAGCCACCTAACTATACAGACATTAGATGTTACACACTTGTCTCAAATAATACCAAGTAAATGGTCACAAGGTAAAATACAGAAATAAGATTTCTCACCTGATACGTCTCTTGTGTCTTCAGATCACCAGGTCTGGTCCAATCTTCTCTGGTCAGGTTCAGACAGGAGTCACCATCAGTCAGTCAGTCAGCAGTCACCTAACTATGCAACATTGTACAAGTAAGTTACACACTTGTCTCTTAT
Source organism: Branchiostoma belcheri (assembly GCF_001625305.1). NCBI lineage: Eukaryota > Metazoa > Chordata > Leptocardii > Amphioxiformes > Branchiostomatidae > Branchiostoma > Branchiostoma belcheri. The sequence goes on from NW_017804076.1 coordinate 2,095,281, forward strand.
AACACCATGTAATTCTGATAGGGTTATTACAGTATTCAGATTTTCTCGACGTGTATTCCTCAGCCGTCTTCAAATCGCCAGGTCTGGTCTGGTCCAATCTGGTGTTGTCTGGTTCAGACAAGAATCATCACTACTATCAGCAGCCACCTAACAACATTCTTCAAATAACACAGAGTATTGGTAGGTAAAATGAAGACACATTTTCTCACCTGCCTGATACTCTTGTGTCCGTGCCTCAGCCATCACAACTGTTTACATCACCAGGTCTGGTCTGGTCATATCTTTCCTTGTCATGTCTGAGTCTTCACTACTGCATCAGTCAGCAGCCACCTAACTATACAACATTATAAGTCACACACTTGTCTCAAATGACACCATTTAAATTGTAGGTAAAATACAGAATATTCAGATTTCACCTGATATTCATCTGGGGTTGCAAATCACCAGGTCTGGTCTGGTCCAAGACTCTCTTGCCAGCTTCAGACAGGAGTCCTCACTAGATCTCACTACTGCATCAGTCAGCAGCCACCTAACTATACAGACATAAGAAGTTACACACTTGTCTCAAATAACACCAAGTAAATGGTAAGTAAAATACAGGAATCAGATTTTTCTCACCTGATATCTGGTGTCTTCAAATCAACAGGTCTGGTCTGGTATGGTCTAGTCCAATCTTCTCTTGTCAGCTTTAGACAGGAGTCTTCACTACAGAATCAGTCTGCAGCCACCTAACTATACAACCTTGTAAGTTACACACAGAAACAGTTAGCTGATCCTAAGTACACAAAACACTGAACAAATAAAAGAACTACATTTGATCTTCTGTTGTCTAGGCAAGTTATGCCATTCCAAAAGAGCTATGATTCAAGTTTATGTTTAATAACAATTCTTAAGAATTGACCTCGACAACACCTCGACAAAAACTGTACCTGGTAAAACCTAGATAACAATTACTAAAAAATAAACCACTTGAACTGAAGGTACATGCACACGTGCACATTCCAAAAGTGTTTTTGAACTACGTTCATATAGAGAATAGTTTATAGCAGCGTATTTGTTTTACAAATATGAACTATAAAAGTTATCTATTGATAAATGAGACATACATTCAATACACTACAAATGCAAAATATTCAAGAAAACGCGGCGAAATTGACTCAAATAAAGAAACTGTCTGAATTGTTCGGATTGGATGTTACAGAACTACACCATTTCTTACGGATATAACTTGTTGAATATGGCATGTCCGAACTAGTTGCTATGAAATAATGGCAGACAATTTGTGGTCTACCTGTACAAAAAGTGAAGTCGTGCGCGTCTCCAACCCACGCAGTTCTCACCAACTATCTCTCCATTTTGTTCTCTTGTACAAAATTCACCAGGTCAGGAAATCCGCAGTTTCTCCTCAAAACACCACGAGAACGGCAATAAATCTATCTCAAAGACGTCCCATCGTTCTACTGCGCAGTTTAGAAAGACATTCTACCGACAAAAACTCGAAAAACTACATGAAAAGTTGCAAAAAAAATTACATCTCAGAGGGTTCCCGTTCTACAAAGCGCCATTCTGCTCGGACCATGCCAAACGTGTTCCTACACAGGTGGTCAAAATGGCGGGTAACTACTTGAAGAAGCTGCTAATCTAATTATTAACACAATTTCATTAATAAAAATCATTAAAAACGATTAATGAAACGACAGTGTCGAAACGATATGATGGCTGCAATGTGTTCAGTCATGGAGCTTAAAACACCTTCGTCCATCCAGTCAACACGTTTTAAACCTTTAAGTTGACCCTCATATCCCAATTTTCTCGCCTTATGAAAATATAATCCCTGGCGATCGAAATTATTTTTCCCCAACACGATGCATGTTTTACTGCTATCATAACTTCAGCCGTATGGTGGCGCATTTTTCAGTCTAGTTGTACTGATACATGAACTAATTTCGATGGGAAAACATATTAACGTTACCTGTTTTCATTGCATTTTTTTCCCAATTTATGGCACATTTTTTCTCATTTTGCAGCTTCTTTGCAGGATTTACAATATAGTCAAAATAAATAGTCGCGATATCATTTGTGAGCCTCACCCCATGAAAAGATTTCAGGGAAAGGCCATCCTGTATGAATATTGAGGTGACGTTGACGTCACGGCCATGATGAGTCGGACGCTGTTCTATTCTGCACGTCACTAGTCTTCTCTCCGTACCTCCACGTATTCAGCAGGAATTTCGCACAGGAGAAGATCCAAACAGATCATTACGAGACAAGACTATAAGTGGTGAGTATATGTCTATATCTATCCTCCGGAAAGACGTTAGCTATTTTAAAAATATACTGTATTTTGTAGACTTAAATCTAAAACAATGCTTCTGTGCCTTACATGGTTTTAGACCGTAATATATCAACCATTCTTGCAATTGTCGATTGCACAAAATGCTTTTTGTCGTGTTTTCAAAAAGTCTTACGATGATTCTTCAAGAATAATGTTAAGTCCGCATCTCAAGGACAGGTCTCTCCCAAATCCCAATAGTAAATTTGGTGCATGGTTACTTAAGCTTCATCTTTACCATGATATTGATCCTACCAAAGACATCATATAGGACCATACATACCAGACGGTCCACTCAACTCCGTCACTTTCTTGTCTTTCTTTTTGTATTTTCTTTTTTCATGTAAATTGTATGCGTTTCAGTTGCTTCCGACTGAAAGTACGGTTTTAGTGTGATGAAATATATTGAAGTACGAGCTAGAACAATGAAATGACTGTCCCCTGTCTTGTTGTTTCCTTTCAGAAATATTCGGGCTTAAAACTAAATTAGTCGTCAATGTACCGTCTGTCTGCTAGAGTGTCCGACTCCCAGGTCCTCGATATACGCATCTGTACAACATACTGTTAGGCAATTCTGACAACTAGGGCACCGTTAACTTTGGAATTGGTGGACTAAGACACTACAGGCCATTGAGGGTCAGCCAAACACACTTTTGTCTATCAGAATCCAGCCCAAAATATAGAGGGCGCCCGCTAGGACTAACCCACCGTTGTTGAAACGCTTGTATCTGACAGTGAAAAGACAGGCTCTGTATCTGATCTAGTGGTGGTAGAAGCTGGGGGAAAAAAGAAGTATTTTGAAACCATCGCACCAGAACATCAGGTGTTGACCAGAAAAATTGGCCGCCATCGCAGAAGGAAAGTAACTCTGCTGTCATGAATAGATTCCTGATCACGGCTCTGCTCTTGTTTGTCGCTGCAAAGTCAGGTCTTTGCATGAGTTACGAGTGCGTCATCTTTTCCAAGTACGTTCATTACATCAGCTTACACTGTGAAGGTCTTAATATCACTCACATCCCTGTAACGACCCACTCGAATCTAGTTATTGAATACCATTTGCAAAATAACCTGATACAAGCTATCGAGAAATTTCCGCCGATGGCCACACTGCAATTCTTAAATCTTTCTCATAATGTCATCAGTAACTTGTCGTGGGAGTCGATGGGCAGTTTTCCAGACTTACTGCGACTTGATTTATCGTACAACCGCCTAACTTACGTGGACATGTCGGCTAGAAAGTCACTTGCAAAGACTTTGATTCTCTTCAAAGTGAGCAACAACAACTTGGAAACTTTTTCAGAGGAAAATCTCGGCATTTTCCCGAGCGACTTCGATTCAGCCACCAGCACATATAAGCCATATGTCGAGGGAAACCCTCTGCGCTGTGACTGTAGGTTGTTCTGGCTGCAAAAACTGACCCAGGCAAACGAGAAATGCCAGCTCTCCAGTAGAGACCATGTCATGGCCTGTAAAGAATACCATCAGCACCCGTTGTACCTGAGCCTCCTCAAAGGACCCCCTGGCTTCAAATGTCACTCCCCAGAAAACATGCGCGGTATGCCGTTATTCAAAGTCGATCTTTCTAAATGTGACGTGCCCACGGTGACGTGCCGCACTCTGTGGTCACTACAGCAAAGATACTTTCAAAGCCTGTCTTTGTGACAAATCCCCCCGCACCACCAACCACTGAGGTGACTGACTACACCACCACCAGTACACCAGTGATACTCTCGAACAATACCCCGAGTATCCCTGTTGTACATGTTTACGTCCTCGATACTGACATTGACAAGGCATGGTACAACGTCAGCCTACCAACCCTTCTTAAAGTCTTAGGTTCGGTTGCAGCCGGTGTGGTGTTTATACCTCTGGCTGTCGTGTTGAAGAGAAAATGTCGCGTCAGCAGGAGATCCGGAGAGGCCTCTCCTCCTCCTCCTGTTCTCATCCCGCTCCCTCCGATCCAAAACTCGCTGCAGGGCGGGAACAACAGCGGCGACACAGACCAGAACTAGGGGAACATATACCAGTATGACGACTGAGGGTGTGAGTTGGTCGGTGTGCGAGTGTTGGTGGTGCTCTCTCTCTCTCTCTCTCTCTCTCTCTCTCTCTCTCTGCCCCTTTATTACTTTCTCTCTTTCTGTCCCCCTCTTTCTCTCGGTCCCTCTCTCTTCCTCTCTCCCTCTCTCTTCCTCTTTGTCTTTCTGCCCCCTCTCTCTTGAAGGATAGAACTTGGGTTAATAAGCAAGAAGTAGCTTGGTTTAGAATGGTCAAAAAAATGAATTCATTTTCCAAGACCGCTTCTCCATTGTAGGATATAGTGTCACCTTCTCAATTTTAGTCAATATCGGCGTGATAGAAGAAAAGTAGGAACAGTCATCAAACAGAATACGTCGGAGAACATCAGCCATCAGTAGTTCATAATCTCCATCGACATATGTTTTAACTAAACCTGCAGAAAATTGCGGCATTGCCATCAACGTGCGCGGTCAGGACAAACAAGAGACATGACGGTCTCTGGCAACAGATGTAGCACAAAAATTGAACCAGAAAGTTTTCATGATAGAAGAAAAGTAGGAGGAAATCGTCATAGCGAGTACGTGACGGAACGCATTTTCACGAGCCATACAGATGAGAACTATCAGCAGAAAATTTTAATGGATGTGCATGTAACGTTACTAGTATCCTTCTAAATCTCTCATTTCCAATGCTCTATAAGTACATGTAGTATTACTGTAATGCACTCAGTTACAAAGTCTACCTGTATTTCTTTTTATGTCGATGCCATAATTTTGGTCGTCTATTTGTTTAAGGCCATGCTTTATTGTAAGGTGACTGGATCATAGTACCATCATAATTAACGATAATTTGCAATGTTTGGTACAAACATTTCTTTAGTGAAAATGCTTCACCCAAGAGAATACTTAGTCAAAAATCTGAAACTCACGTTTGAGACATCTCGTTTTCTTGGAAGGTTTGAATGTTAATTTGTGGACGCTGTCTCGTGTGACAGGAACAAACAACAGGACGTGTGTTCACGTACTTCACTCCTCAACTCCAGACAAATCATTGTACAATGAATACATTTAAGTGTTGATCTTTGCGAGCAGGATGCCCCCTCCCCCCTGCTATGGGAAGGTTGATCATCAAAAGTTATTGTAGACTCATTTCTCGTGAACAAAATAAAACGTGACGAAACTTTGAAATTGTCTTTCATTGATTGATTTTTTTTCTCGTTTCATATTCAATATTTATGCCGTTTTTCATTAATTATGTCTACGGTTGATTAGTGTAGAAATTTAATGAAACCTTTTATTAAACACACCGCGTATATTCAGTACTCAGATGATAACTGCTGCTGCATTGTAACAAGTCGTTCTGTGTAATTAAGTCCCCAATAATGCCAAAATTAAACGCACGCACGCAAAAAAAGACGAAATTTATAAGAAAAATTGAACGCAAAAAAAGCAGATACTCAATAGCTATCCGCTTTGCTGGCGCTATGGGGCTCCTTATTTTATATCAAAGGTTATAGTTACTCCCGCTTGTCAAACACCCATTTCAAGTTTTCCAATTTGGAGAGACTCGCTCGCCTCATGTGAAGATTACTAGGAAAGGTCATCCTCAGTGTGAATATTGAGACCATCACATTGACGTCACGGCCATGATGAGTCGGACGCTGTTCCGAACCGTCCCCAGCAGCAGTCTTCTGTCCGTACATCCGAACATTCAGCACGTATTTCGCACGGGCGAGGACCCGAGCAGATCACAACTAGAATCTCTTTAAGTGGTGAGTATATCTCTATGCTCCGGGAAAACGTTAGATATCTTGTAGAATTGAACCTAAAACGACGATTTAAACTATATATCAGTGATCCTTTCAGTTGTGCAATGAACGGAACTCTAGCTTTATGTCGTGTTTTCAAAAAGCCTTACGATGATGATTTCTTTTAATCTGGTAATGCTGATGTTTAGTCTGCATCTCATTTAAGAAGACAATCAATCAATCAATCAACCATTTCCTTCCTAAACGTCTAGAATATGAACATCATCGTGAACCAAGTTCAGACAGACATTAAAAAATGTAACGGCCTTGTCACTTCCTTCCTCATTTTACGTGAATTGTATGCGCTTCAGTTTCTGATATTTACGTACGGGATACATTTACGTACGAGCTGGAACAAGAAAATCATTGTGCCCTATCTTTGTTTCCTTTCACCTTGTCACATCCTTCTGGAAACTGCTTCATTTTATGGGAATTGTATGCGCTTCAGATTCTGACTATCGGCCGACAATGAAGTTTTAATGTGACAAGATACATTTACGAACGAGCTGCAACAAGGAAATGATTGTTCCCTATCTTGTTTCCTTTCAGAAACATCGTTGTTCGGGCATGAAACTAAATCAGTCGTCAATGTACGCGCCTACCTTCTAGCGTGCCTGACTCCCAGGTCCTCACGTATTGATTACAAATAAGGCACTGCTGGAAATTGCGGGCTAAAACACTTGTCTTTTCCACTACAGGCCTTTGGGGGTCGGCCAAGAATTAAGCCCAAGATATAGAGGGCGCCCGCTAGAACCAGAACGTCAGGTATTGGCAGTTTAGGAAACCAGAAAGATTTGACATCGCAGTAGGAAAGTAAACTCTGCTATCATGAATAGATTCCTGCTCACGGCTCTGATGTTGTTGGTCTCTGCAAAGTCAGGTCTTTGCAAGACTTACACATGCAAATTGTTACCAATACCAAGGTTCATTCATTATGACAGCTTACACTGTGAAGGTCTTAACATCACTCAATTCCCTGTAATGGCCCGTTCGAATCCGGTTATGGAATACCATTTGCAAAATAATCTAATACAAGCTATCGAGGAATTTCCGCCGATGGTCAGCCTGCAATTATTAAATCTTTCTCATAATGTCATCAGTAACTTGTCGTGGGAGTCGATGGGCAATTTTCCAAACTTACTGCGACTTGATTTATCGTACAACCGCCTAACTTACGTGGACATGTCGGCTAGAACATCACTGATTCTCTTCAAAGTGAGCTACAACAACTTGGAAACCTTTTCAGAGGAAAATCTCGGCATTTTTTCGAGACCGGGCGTCGATTCAGCCGACGGCACATATAAGCCATATGTCGAGGGAAACCCGCTGCGCTGTGACTGTAGATTGTTCTGGCTGCAAAAACTGACCCAGGCAAGTATGAAATGCGGTACCGGCAGCACACACCATAACATGCCCTGTGACACAGCATACCGACATCACCCGTTGTACCTGAGCCTCACCAAAGGACCCTCTGGTTTCACATGTCACTCTCCAGAAAACGTGAGGGGTAAGCCGTTATTCAAAGTCGATCTTTCTGCATGTGACGTACCACACTCTGTCACTACGGCAAAGATACTTCCAAAGTCTGTCTTTGCGGCAGCCCCACCAACCACCGACCACACCACCCACGCAGTGACACTCTCGAAGAAAACCCGTATCCACGTACATGTTTACGTCCTCGATACTGACAAGCCGTGGTACAACGTCAGCCTACCAACCCTTCTTAAAGTCGTAGGTTCCGTTGCAGCCGCTGTGGTGTTTATACCTCTGGCTGTCGTGTTGAAGAGAAAATGTCGCGTCAGGAGATCCGGAGAAGCCTCTTCTCCTCCTCCTGTTCTCATCCAGCTGCCTCCCATCTCAAACTCCTTGTATGGCGGCGGCAACAACAGCAGCGATACGGGCGAGACCTACGCGACCATAGACGACGACTGAGGGTACGAGTTGGTCAGCGTTGGTGTTGCTTTTCTCACTTGTTATCTCTCTCTCTCTCTCTCTCTCTCTCTCTCTCCCTCCTCCTCCTCTTTCTGTGTGTGTGTGTGTGTGTGTGTGTGTGTGTGTGTGTGTGTGTGTGTGTTTGTATGTGAATGGGTGTGAAAGCTCAAAGGTATTTCCATGCCTGTGCCCTTACGGTGGATAGAACTTGGGCTAACAACCAAGATGTAGCTTGCTTTAGTTGGGTTTAAAATTTAGGTCTTCCTCGAAGACCACTTCTCTATCGGAGGTACAGTGCTACCTTCCCATTCCTTGGCTTGACAGAAGAAAAGTAGGAGAAATCATCATAGCGACTCGTTGTCATTAGCCCTCAGTAGTTCAAAATCTTACTTGACCTACGTTCTAACTAATCATTGCGTAAACAGAATAGTGCAAAATTGTCAAATACGTGCAAAAAAGTGACCGCCTGCATCAGAGAAATTTAAGCCCCAATTTTTTTCCATGCATTTATGTCTCTAGATCTGTCATTTGGAATGTACATATAGTAACAATTCATTCAGTCTAACTGTATCTCCTTTTTTGCTGATACCATAAGTGACCTAACATTCTTTTCATTAATGTCTTCAAGCCATACTTGTATGATGACTGAATCATAGTAATAACATAATTAAGGATAAATTTGAAATTATTGTTACAAATATTCCTCCAATGAAATTGTTTCACCCAAGAGAATACTTCACGCATTTGAAACTAGGTTTGTTTATTTATCCATTGGTTGAGACATCTCTTTTAGGGGAAGGTTCTTGAATGTCAATATGTGGATGTTGCCTTGAAATTGTGTGAGAGAAAAGTTGAACCAGTACGTGTGTTCACGTACTTAATTCACTCCTCCACTCCAGACAAATCATTGTACAATGAATACATTAAAGTGCCGATCTTTGCGAGCATGATGTTCCTAATATTACTATCACTCTGGGAAGGTTGATCATAAAAAGGGAGGCGCACGGCTGGTTCTAATTGCCGACCCACCCCAAGGTCTGCCTGAAGGAAATCAGGAAACCACCCCCACCCCGCTATTGAAAACAACGGGCTTTTCTCGACCATTCCAATTTGCCTCATAAATGTAGGGGTGCATCTGAAATATTACATTGACCACGAAAACAGCTACGGTAAAAATAAAAACACGTGCATCATCACGGGCATGCCTACAGTATAAAATAACATGCCGGTTAAACAAAGGGAACCGTGTGTTTTAGCTCAGAATACGAAAAACCGTCAGACCACAATACTAGTGCTCCTGCAAATGACTCCCTTACCCCACGTGAAGATTTATGAATATTGAGATCACGTTGACGTCACGGCCATGATGAGTCGGGCGCTGTTCTACTCCGCACATCCGCAGTCTTCTCTCCGTACCTCCACGTATTCAGCAGGAATTTCGCACGGTCAAATACTTCAAAGATCCAGCCACCTCACGCGTAGAATTTCCATTACTGGTGAGTATATTCTCTCTATATATGCTCTAAAATACGCTAAATGTTTTGTGGAATCAAATCTAAAACTATGCTTGTATGCCTGACATAGATTTGAAATACAAATGTGATATATGTCTTAAATCTATGTAAGGTACAGCAATATGTGTTTTTTGTCGAAGTAAATAAAAAACCATACTTCTGTGCAGCACATAGAGTTGGAATACATAAGTTATATTTTGTAAAATGAAATCTAAATCTATGTTTCTGTGCCTTACATGTAGATTTAGAATGTTTAAGTGATCCCACTTGTAATTGTCGAATGCAAGAAACGCTTTATGTCTTGTTTTCAAAAAGCCTTACGATTGTTTCTTCTAGCCTGAAAATTGTCCGCATCCCATTTGAGAAGACACTTCTCTCTTGAAATAATACGAGTTTGCCTGTTTTGTGTATGATCGCTTCCGAACGTTCTAGAATATGCACATCGTCGTGACCCAGTTACAGACAGACATTACGAAACCTACCAAAGGTTTTTTACGTCACTTCCTTCTGGAATCTGGTTCATTTTACGTGAATTGTGTACGTTTCAGTTTCTACCTATTGACCCTATATTGAGCACTGAAGGCTAATGAAAATAATTGTCCCCTATCTTGTTTCCTTTCAGAAACCTCGATGTTCGGGCACACAACTAGATCAGTTGTTAATATACCGTCTGTTGCCTAGAGCTATTGGCCCAGTGCTAGGGCCTCGATGAACGCCTCCGGTTTCATCTGTACAACATACTATTAGACAATTTTGGATTATTCAGGACTAAGGCACAAAATAGCGGACTAAACACTCACCCACTACAGGCCTTTGAGAGTCGGCCAAACAGACTAGAGTCTGTCACGTTTTTCATCAAAAGCATATTAAAATCGTCGCACCCGAACAGCGGGTATTGACAGTTTAGAAGACCAGAAAAAATGGCCGACATCGCAGTAGGAAAGTAAACTCTGCAATGATGAATAGATTCCTGCTCACGGCTCTGCTTTTGTTGGTCGCTGCAAAGTCAGGTCTTTGCATGAGTTACGAGTGCGACATGTTTTCCAAGTACGTTCATTATATCAGCTTACACTGTGAAGGTCTTAATATCACTCACATCCCTGTAACGACCCACTCGAATCTGGTTATTGAGTACCATTTGCAAAATAACCTGATACAAGCTATCGAGAAATTTCCGCCGATGGCTAGACTGCAATTCTTAAATCTTTCTCATAATGTCATCAGTAACTTGTCGTGGGAGTCGATGGGCAGTTTTCCAGACTTACTGCGACTTGATTTGTCGTACAACCGCCTAACTTACGTGGACATGTCGGGTAGAAAATCATTGGCAAAATCTTTGATTCTCTTCAAAGTGGGCAACAACAACTTGGAAACTTTTTCAGAGGAAAATCTCGGCATTTTCCCGAGCGACTTCGATTCAGCCACCAGCACATATAAGCCATATGTCGAAGGGAACCCTCTGCGCTGTGACTGTAGGTTGTTCTGGCTTCAGAAACTGACCCAGGCAAACGAGAAATGCCAGCTCTCCAGTAGAGACCATGTCATGGCCTGTAAAGAATACCATCAGCACCCGTTGTACCTGAGCCTCCTCAAAGGACCCCCTGGCTTCAAATGTCACTCCCCAGAAAATATGCGCGGTATGCCGTTATTCAAAGTCGATCTTTCTGAATGTGACGTGCCACACTCTGTGGTCACTACGGCAAAGATACTTCCAAAGCCTGTCTTTGTGACAAATCCCCCCGCACCACCAACCACTGAGGCGACTGACTACACCACCACCACCAGTACACCAGTGATACTCTCGAACAATACCCCGAGTACCCCTGTTGTACATATTTCCGTCCTCGATACTGACATTGACAAGGCATGGTACAACGTCAGCCTACCAACCCTTCTTAAAGTCGTAGGTTCGGTTGCAGCCGGTGTGGTGTTTATACCTCTGGCTGTCGTGTTGAAGAGAAAATGTCGCGTCAGGAGATCCAGAGAGGCTTCTCCTTTCTCGACTCCTCCTGTTCTCATCCCGCTGCCTCACATCCCAAACTCCTTGTATGGCGGCAACAACAGAGGCGGTGAAACCGATGCGGACGAGGACTACGCGACCATAGACAGTGACTCCTGAACGTAGCAGCTGGTCAGTGTGCGAATGTTTTTGATGCGTGGTGGAGAATGAGAGCTAAAACCTATTTTCATGCTTTTGTCCTTTTGGTGGGTAGAGCCTGGGCTAAAGATTTAGAACGGTTTGAAATTACAAACATTTCAGAAATCTCAGATAATGCTGGGTCAGACTAATCAACCTGCTTATAGTGGGGTTGTGTGGCGTAAATGTTAGCGTGTTTGGCTCAGGACAAAGAGGCGGCGGGTTCGAATCCTACCACGTCACCAATCATGTGTCCTTGGGATAGGCACTTTACACGACTTTTCTCACTCAGGTGGAAATGGTTTTGGTTAGGGACGTCCCTCAGATAGGACGTTAAATGGAGGTCCCATTTCTTTATTGTAGGACATTTCAAGCTCGGCGTAATAGAAGAGAATCATAATTACAAGCACGTGGGAGGACACGCTATCAGAGTAGCCATCAGTAGGTCATAACCTCCCTCCGCATGTTTTAATAAACATGTGACACAAAAAGTGCGGCGTTGTCAATGAAGTGCGCGTGCGCGGTAAGGATACGAGATGACTGCCTTTCGCCAGCGATCGATGCAGCATGAAAATGTAACCAGAAAATTTTTGTTCCATATCATGGATGTGTATCTATCACTTGGATTTCCGATGTTCTAATAGTAGTAGTCTATCTGTATTTCATTCAATGTTGTATGATGCTATGCATTGATGCCGTCTAAGGTGTGTTAAGGTAGTGCTTGCTTGTATGGTGACTGAATCGTAGTGTCAACATAATGAATGAAAATGTGTAATCCTTGTTACAAATATTGATCTGAGTTATTCCGCTTCTTTCCCGATAAATAGACCCTATCTGTATCTGTATCTGTATCTGTATAGCCGGTACTTGACACGAACCTTAAAAAATATTTAGCAGGCACTTGCATAACGGTGACATGACAGACTAATAAAGACGTTGCACACAGACGGCACGTGCTACCGACGACCGCGAGACGAATAAAGATGTCTTTCTCTTCCCTCGAGCATCGAAAAATTCATGACATACTTGGTTGCAAAAGCTGTGTCTTTTCATTCGGCTGCGCCCCCGGCCCCTCCCAGCAAAACGCTGAAATCATTATGATACACCGAGGGAGAAAAGATATCGCTTGGGGCCGACGCTGTGACAATTGCTGCAGGAGACATGCCTTACTGTTCATTATGAACATAAGAAAAATATAGTTGCAATTTAAGAAAGAAAGATAAAATTAAATTCTGCGTTTGTTTCTTCATTGGAAACGTTATGAGAAACGATATTTCTGACAAATGTAGAATATGCATATGTATCTCATTTCGTCACAAAATCAGAGTATTGTTCCTTTGCAACTCCATATACCAGGACAGAAACGGACAGATTTAACGTCCCAACATCTGCTTGGGGATTAGAAATAGAACATAGTGTAGACAACAGAAGAATGTCGTTCTTGGGTACATCAGCACAAGGCAATGCTATTATAATATACCACAAGATAGTGGTTATGAGGAAGCCTTGTCCCTGGTAGTTGTGCGCGTCGGGGTTCCCGGAGTTCGCGAAATTCCAACCGCGGTACCGAGTAAATAGGTAAGTCAGTCGGCTCCTGGTCTAGAGCCCGAAGAATAACCCAAGATAGGACTGGATACCAGGCTGAAGTTTCAAGTTACGTCTTACAAGTTGCAAGGTGAAGTGCATGGACCAAGAGCGACCTCTAGCAGTTCAATGGAGGACTGCACCAAAGAATGTTAACCAAGCCGCTCTTATTGCTGCAGTGATTTTTTCGCCGCTATGGGGCGTTTTTGCTCCAGACGATTTCAACACCAAGTGTTGCCACGCCTTTCCCGAAATTGGCAATCGATTGGCAATGAAAATGGCGGATTTCAGATAGAGGAAAAATTCACCAAGGAAATGTATCAGAAATATAAAAGCAATATATATTTCTTTCTATCTGGAAGAGTAAGATACTGTAAATGGAGAAACTTTCACAGTGATTCTATTCGCCTGGTTTTCATGGTTACCTATTTAGCTGCCAAATAATAGCACCATGCATATGGGTCTTCTTATTTTTCCTTACTGCAGAACTGTCTCAATTGCAAACTTCAAATGCTTTTGCAAAGGTATATTCATTCTTGATGAATTATTCCCTCAACCTTAATGTAAAGACAAGAGATTTCAGACTTCTGGGAACTATTTTCATGAATTTATTGGGACTGTGTGGCAAAGAGGATTGTACTCCGCTACATGTATTACACCATGGTTTATGTGTGATGAAATATACATACAAACTTCCCCTAGACTAGCCTCACCCAAAACAATACTTCCGCCTCAGTAAACAGAAGTAATCACAAATACAAGAAGCTCAATTTCAATTGAATTTATTTCAGCTGAAACAATATAATGAGCCTACTGTCTATTTTGTGTATGTCTACTTCTGGACATTTAAGAAAAACGTTACCATGAGAGAGAAGGTGCTATGTCACTAACACTCAGAAAAAAAATTGGTAAAACATTACACACACACAAAAAGGTAAGCGAAATCTTAAAAACAATCTTTATGTACAGCTTGAAAATACGATTATCACGTGGTCTCTGGTTTGCCAAAGGAGATATACATGTACCTACAGAATTATTGGTACTACATGTACATGTATATGTACAAATAATCAATGGACTATGATACATGTATGTGTTAGCTTACAATCTCTAACCAACAGTTACTAAGCAATGTTAAATGTCTTGAGTCCCAGCAAAACGTCTGTAGTGTAGGAGTGATATAGCAAGCAGTGATCAGTAACCAAGCTTTCCAAGAACAGCCAAAGGCTAAAGAAGTGAGAAAAAATGTAATGTATAATGAAGAGAGGAGGTGACGTGGAGTGGTCAACTCCAGGGAGGCACACCCCTGGATAGGAAAAGTATTTAGGAGGAAAGGACCCAACATCATTCCAGCCAGACCACAGAACACAGCAACATTGTACAGAGTTCAGAAAATTCTACAGTGCTGCTAGCTTCAGAAAATCATGGTAAGATGCTATAAGAACCAATAATCAATGGACAATGAGCATGATAATCATGCCAGTAATATTACCCTCAAACCAAAGAACACTTAGAGTTACACAAAAGCTTCCCAGGCCAAATTTTACATGTAACGTAACATGTTTGGGCCAGTGATATCCCTTCAAATGTTACCCTGTAGTGCATCTCTATCCTGCTAGGTGTCCTTGTTACTACAAATATGCACCTGACAGATGTGCAGTCATCGCCTATCCCTTCTGCTGTCATGGCCATGTGACCGATGCTTGTCATTTGACCTATCCTTGTGGTTGTCATGACTATCATATAATCTGTCCTTGTCACTGGACCCCCAGTTGTCATTCCTCTCCCTTCTGTGATAGTCACCTCTGTTACTACTGTCTTGTCTTTCCTTGCTGTCCCTTCCACCCCTGCTGTCTCTGTCCTTACTGTGCTGTCCATCCCTACTTCCCTTTTCACGCCTGTCATATTTATCTCTGTCTTCCCTCTCATGCCTTCCCTTACTGTCTTTTCTGTCATCCCTATCCCTGCTGTCTCTGTGCTGTTCATCTCTAATGCCGTGCCCTCCCTTGCTGTTCTGTCGGTGGTCAACCCCATCCCTTTCATACTTGTCACGCCTGTCTTTGGTTTCCCTCTCATACCTTCCCTTACCGTCTTTTCTATCCTCCCTATCCCTCCTGCCATAGCTGTGTTTGTCATCTCCATCCCTGTCATACACATCGCTGCCCTGTCTGCCATAGTAAGCTCTGTCTGCATTGTGTTTATCCCCATGGTCATTTCTGTCTTCATTACCTTTCTCATACGAGTCCCACTTTCTGCTACTATCTGGGTTGCCTTTACTCTCGCTGTATCTACTCCTTGCATAGCTGTCATCATCATGTTTCTCAATTTTTACTGGCCTTCCGGCCAAACCCTCCCTTTCAAGATTGTCTACCCTCCTCTTTTTGACCTGGGAGTCATCCCGTGACTTCTTCCGCTTATGCCTATGTTTCTTTGCACTATCCTCCTCCGAGTCACTATCTGAACTGCTCCCACTACTACTACTGTCACTGCTCGAGCTATCTTCCTTTCTCTTCTTGTGCTTCCTCTTTGTCTTCTTGTGTTTCTTTCTCTTTTGTTCCTCCTCGCTGTCTGACTCAGAGCTGGTGTCTGAAGATGAGGAGTCCTTACGTCTCTTGTGTTTTTTCTTGTCCTTTTTCTTCTGCTTCTTCCCCGCTTTCTGGCGTTTCTCTTTTTTCTCAAGCTTGTCTAGTTTCCTGTTAACGAAACCCAAACGTGAACTGCTGACTCTTGAGCTATTTACTAGCAAGTCTTTGATACTTCTTCTATTTCATCTCTTTTGATAGGACATGGACAAAACAGTAACTGTAACAGCGTTCAGCACAACATTCGAAACATGTATGGTTGCAAACATTTTTGCCTTGGACTTCATGATATTCTAAGAGAAGTGTGCCGACTGTGCAAAGAGGTTATACATGTACTACATCTTTCCAGGGAAAAGCTATACCAGCTATATATAGCAAATCCTGACAGTACAGTAACAGTTACACAAATGTCAAGCTGCTACTTGTTTCCTTGTGCAGAAGGTTACTTCATACTCTTCAGATAAAAGTCAAGCTTACAGTCTTGTATTACTAATCATGACATGACATTTGAAACTGTGATTGATAAAGGTCTTGATGTTGCAGAAGAGCCATAGTAACAATGTGGAAATGTACCAAATACAGAAACAGAGGTCTGGCTACTTACAATGTACATGGAAACAATACTGACAGAATCAGTGTAAGATATACTACTGTATATGTATGACTGGTTAACGTATTGATATTGCATATTTGTAAAGCAGTGATGTTTGTTTGTTTGATTCTTTTTGAGTGAGTGAGTGAGTGAGTGAGTGAGTGAGTGAGTTGGTAGGTTTTTTGAAAACAAAAATAAAATTTAAAAAACATCAAGATTGCTAGCCATATATACAAGATGGACTTACTTGAGTAGCTTCTTCTTCTGCTTGGTGGTGAGAGACTTGAGAAACTCCACCTCAGGATCCTCCTCCTCATCACTGACTACCATTTGCTGAAGGGAAGGATGGAAGTAAGATGTTACATTACAACGCCCGTAGCCAGGATTTTGAATGGGGGGGTTCTTCCCACTGCTTGAGTGGACCTCGAGTGCCGTAGGCGCGAGGCGAGCGCCGAAGGCGCGAGGTTCCTAGGGGGGTCCGGGGGCATGCTCCCCCTGAAAATTTTGAAAAATGAACCTTCTAAAATGGCATTTCGTGCATTTTTGAGAGGATTTTCAAGAGAAAATCAGAGATAAATTTTTATTCAATGACAAAGAGAGCAGTTTTTCTACGATTCCAGTCCATCTTTTCAAGAAAAATCTTAGACCTTAACATAAAATGTGGACCAAAAAGTGGACCTTTACAGAAAATGTGGACCAAAAAGTGGACCTTTACATAAAACCCCCCCTGGCTACGGGCATGCAACACAACAACCTTAATCGTTATTTTGTTTTGTTTATTTGACAGATCTCCATTATTGTACACAATTTATTGTGTGTTTCTTTTTTTGAAGAACCTTGTGACCCTTCATTAATCTTAGAGAAAAAAATGAAAAGTTGACTCTGGAATAAAGCCATAACAGAATGAAAACATAACCTTACAAAATTTCTCTCTCTCTTTTGGGGAGAATACCAGACCCCCGACTGTAGTCATGTTATGGGACTTGATGCACAACTTGAGCTGCAGAAAGTTATCATTCTGAACTTGACCCCTACACTGAAAAAATTCTGGCTGTACATCCTAGCACTTCTCTGGCATTTTCTCATTACAGAGAATAAAGGTGCACTATGACCTAAAGGTCACACAGTGCAGAATTGGAGATTGAAAGTCTAACCTGATTGGCAGCCTTGGGGTCGTTCTTCCTGCCCCAGACAGAGTCCTTCAGCATCAGACCCTCGCTGCGCATCCCAACTAACAGGTCAGAGGTCGACACGGTCGCTAAGAACAAAAGAACAAGATCAGACCAGTACATAGGATATTTTGTCTTGACATTGATATCAATAACTTTAGTCCATATACATGGAATCTTTAAATAGGGAATGTAGTTCTCTAGTAGCATGCATAGTCCAGTAGTTGGCGTCCCTGTCTCTTGAGGATGGGAGTTCGAATTCCGGCTGTTGTCGCTCATCCGACAGGCACACTACTGGAAAGGGTCGCAGTCCACTGTTCATTGTGCTTGTTGGAAAGAGCTAGGGGAATTTCCCCAGTACAATGAACCTGTATTAGTAAATACCATAATATAGTTGGTCTTCTCTGTCACAACCAGTGGGAGATTAGCTCTTTAGTGACCTAAAACTGGATTGAGATTGCTTCCCTTCTCTGCCCTTTCTCTAACATGATGCATCTACATATTTCACTAGTTTTAGTCCCTTTCCTAGAATATGTACAAATTTAAGCCACATCTGCTATTTTTGATTCACACAAGGCTGCAGATGCACAGGATTAAGTTAATGAGAACTTACGTTGGTCTGGGTCGTCTGACTTGGAGTGTGCCAGTCCAGACATGTTGAACAACGGGCACTAGAAGGGAAACACGGTAGTTAGCGTACTTCTTAGTACTATTGCATACAACGTTACATTAGCCTGAGTGTCAGCCTTTTTAGCTGGCCGGTAGCGGATCTTAGGGAGCGGACAAAAGCTAAAAAGGCTGACACTCAGGCTAGCGTTACATGTACAGACATTTGAAACCCTTCCATTCCTTTTGGTATTATACAGACATAATTGCTGAAACTGTATGTTGTCTGACATCTATTAACACATTTGCAGCTATGTTTTTTGTTAGTGATGTGGATTGTTTATCTTTCCAACGTGTATCTTCTGTACATTTGCTGGGATGGGTTTCTACCACTAGAGCAAAAACACTGACTGGTGCTGAATATCAAACCTTGCTTTTTTTAATGTACTTTTTTCAACAGCTGCAAAGATAGCCTACAGTAACATGAAGATATAGCTGTGCTAGCTGTTATAGTTGTTCAAACCATCGCTCATACATATATTAGGTGCAGTACTGCTTTGAAAGCATGCAACAATTTGGCCAGAAGGATATTCTTTGTTGGACATATGAGACACTGCAGACAAGTGTATACATTATGTTATATCCAAAAGCTGGTGTGTTATGCCGAAGGGTGGTTATACCAGCTATACAGATATATCAGCAACTTTGAGATATGAATGTTGCCAGCCCTTTTTTTCTTCCAGTGCAGCGCTCAAATTAGTACTCCTTAAATTCACCAATTTGTTCAAATGAAATTAGAAGGTTACGTGCACGTAATTTTGGACTGCATTTGCATCAGTGCAAGTAGCTTTACAGACTATTGCAACCACTGGAAATATCCAATCTGTGATAACATTCTACTTGGAAAAAAAATTGTGCAAGTATTTTTTCAGATGCACCTTAAAATAATGCAATTCGAGCCCTGCAGTGTATTACAAAAACTAATGTATGAATTGGGAGAGACAGCATTTTGTGGGAATCGTTACTCAAGTCAATTGCATACAAGTGTAAGTCATATATTTTGTTTATGTTAAAGTCTATAGACATTTTAACAATGGTTAAACGTTCATCTAAAGGACGAAGAAAAAGAGTGAGTAAGATGTGATATTGATATCATACCTCCCTGTCTGTGTTGACATGCCCCCATTTGTGACACTTGATGCACCGTACATTCCTCACCTGTATAGAAAATGGAGATCAAGGTGATTAGAGATGGCAGACTTCGCCCCCTTGACACACACACCAAAAACACTGACATAGAAATATACTTATAATAATAATAATAATAGAATAATATACACTTTGTTGTTTTAGTGAAGTTTCATGATGCTTTATAAAAGTACACTCAAAACCTCAAGATTGTTTACTATATTGCACTATATCCTGAAAGTTGGTGACTGTGTTTCCAAATCATTGTCCTAAGGAAAATAACTAATGACAGATCAATCATTACCTTCGTCCCAACATTATTTTGAACTACAGATTACAATTATCTAGATGTTCAAAAGTGCAAACAAGGAAGTAACACAACTCTAACTTTTCTTAGTACTCAAAATCTTGAAACTTGTCAGAAGGCACCACCATCCAGAGAACTGAATCTCAGCAGCCTGATAGCGTGCTACCTTCGGTCTTAAATCTCTCTTTTTTTACTGCCCACAAAACACCTTATTATTGTCTAACACGACCGCTGCTTAATACCTCCTAACAGCTTTACAACTTAGTGGAACCCCTGGAGTCATGTAACAGGTGCAGTCAGTCGAATCATTACAATACATTAGATTCCAGATCAAGAAATTCTCATTCATCTTCTGGGCTCTTTTCATTCCCACAAGAGTGGAAGTCAATAACGTAGGACAGAATCCCCCAAGCAACTTGTAAATTTCAGCCCAAGAAATGGACATCCTGTTATCCTTTTTCTTTTATCTTGCTAAGGAAAATCATGGGGACTCCTGATAGGAGGTTCAGATAACAGTTTTTATTTGGTGGCTATAAACTTCCGAGGTACTCGGCGAGTTTCACTACTCTCCAGAGATATATCAAAGGGATTGTGTAGATGTATCAAGTAAGGAAACTCTTTACATGAACGTCTGAGAAACCATTTCATTTGCAGATTCATCTGTTGCACGAAGGCTCACGCTGGTTTACGTAGAAGGATTTCTGTATACTGAGTTAGATTTCTGTAGATTCCAAGCAGAATTTATGAACCTATTACAGACTGACTGGGAAGATACTAGTAACGTGAGAAGGGCAAGGACAGAAACAGCCCAACCCCATTCCACTAGCCTGCAGGGTGCCATCCGTTTTGTAACAGGGCTCCTTACACTCACTACCCGTACAAAAATGGATGGTTCCCAGTCTACCTTTCAGCTGTTTGGAGATTACAATTGTTGGGGGTGGGGAGTGGAAAGGGCTTCAGTCCTCAATGCAAAATGGAAACTTCTGGAAAAGTATGCAACTACAGGTAAACCCTGGCTATCAAAAGGATTAAGTGGTACAAAAATAATTATAAGACAAAACCCTGAAATCTGGTAGAAACATGATATTTGAACTTGCTTCCAACATGTATGATTGTCTTCAATCTAAACATTCAACCAATACAAGTAACAGTTGCATAACCAATACAAGTAACAGTTGCATTTTTATTGTACAGTATTACGATGATACAAATTTTTATCTATTTCAAAAGTACATTCTACCAATGTATCGTTGTTAGAAGTAGCTAGGTAGAACTATAACATTTTTACATGACAAGTGTTGCTGCAGTCTGTATCACCTTGACTGCAGTTTGTGTTTGTAAAATATTCTTTATTTTCCTGTTTTAGTGACTATGCACTTTGCATGCACCCTGCAACACCAAGCCCACTGCTGATTTACCCATAGATTGGAAATACAATCATTCTCCACACAATTGCCTCGTGAATTAAACACCTTATCCTGAGACAATATCACAGCCTGACTGTAAAGCTTTGCGCTGGCACAAATAGCTGAAGGGCTTGTAAGAACAGAACATAACTTTGGTTTTTTATGTTGTCTGGGAACTTTATAACCACAGTAAACTTACTGCAAGATAATCGCAGTGACTGAGTGAGCATTGCCGAAGGACGTGTTCTACATTTCCAAATTGGTATTTCATTCTTATTATGCCACGGGGTGATCACAAAAGAGTGGCCGTAAAAGAACTTTCAAGAGCTTTTGATGCATTTTGTACGAGACATCCATATGCGCCATGTGCATCACATCAGTGAGTTAGGCAGAAAAAAAATCACACATCTATTGTGCTTCTGAGATCTACAAAATGTACAGTGTAGTACATGGTTCCATGGGCCAAGAGTACAGTGTACATATATGTAATACTAATAGGTAACCATATAAGAGAAAGAATTTTATGCATAAATTCAACTACTGAGTTTTTTGCAACCTGTCTTGAAAATAAATCTGAACTTGAGTGTTCCTCTGTGTTGGTAGAACAAGAATTATGAAGGATCTTTGAACTACAATTTCAAGTACAAAGAACTGGAATCACCCAAATTTCCAACTGTATGACACTACCCCTTGTCTGCAAAACACTAAAAATATCAATAAAATGAACTCTTCTCTAACTTTCTTGATGTTGGTAGCTTTTCCACTAACAGTTTTAAAAGTTATGTTCCATGCAGTCTCACAGGAACCATAAAGGGTTGTACGTGCTAATCTTGCCTTAGCACAGGCCGAGTTTAGACGTTTATGCTCTGCCTGCAACACAGGAAGACCCATTGAACTGCTCTTATCTCCGGGTTCCGCATGGCTTATTACCCTCATTCCGACTCCGAGAGGAACTATTCACGGCACAGGCTGGAAATGGGGAAGCCGTCTGGCTTTCTGTCTGCAATTTATTTCATGTTCAAGATTGTAGGAGGAGATTTGTCAACTGCAGTCTATATATAGTGGTGTTTAAGTTTCTTTGGAGCCATGCTACACAATGATACAGGTATTACAAGGAAAAGTACACGTTACTGGCACATTCCATCAGATAAAGCACCCTAAAAGGAGTTTTAAGAAAACTACAACTGCCTGTCTTTCAATTGCAGTCTATAGCTATGTTCTAGGTTCTATGGAGCTAAATGATATAGGAACTGCAACTGTCAATGTTGGAAAACCAATTGTGCAATGTTTCATCACTAAGGTGTCAGATCATGAAGCTAGAAATGGTCGATTAGCTCGAAAAATTCATGTCCCTTGCAGGGGTCCACCCAAAAAAGGTTAGGGTCTTTTTTTTTTTCAAGGGTCGGTCAGGAAACACAACATTTTTTACCTAGGCCCAAGGTCCCACCTGCTTTGGCTAGGTACCTGATTAATACCTCCTGACTGTCCATTTTATGGCCACCTTAGTATGCTGCTGCCACCACCGCCGGCAAAAACACAGGATAATGACGCTCGTGATTTAGAGCCTGAGTGTCAGGAGAAATACCTGATCAATCTATGCGAGAAGGGAGAAATCTAGGAAGATTTTCTGATCAATACGTGGACTGTGGTGGGAATAGGTAATGCGGAACGCAAAGACTAAACTGTTGGGTCGTGTATCACAGCTGCAAAAGTGCACTCTACCACTTTTTTTCCTTGATGAAGGTCTGGTGTACTAACATGCAGGCTTGTTGTAAATCTAACTATGTTTAATCTTTTAATTACCGTGAGAGGAACGTCAATATAGTGCCTTTTCAGATCACACCAGAAGGCTACTGCCTCTAGAACAGGACATCGGGAGTTTGAATCCTGGTAGTTGTCACTAATCCAAAATGCATGCTTCTACTCTTCAACCAACCTTGGTGGGAAGTAGCAACAGAAAATGGGGCATATGATAGAAAGGTCACAGTCTTCTCTAACAACCTCTGCTTGGAAACTACATGCTGCTGGTAATGGTAGCAGTCCACTTTTAAGTCGTGGTCCTCTGCTCATTGTACTTGTCAAAGACAGCTTGAGGAATTTTCTGGAATGAACCTATATATGTATATACTGCACAAAGCTCATATCTCTTATGTCATGACCACTGAAAGCATTGCTCTTCGGTGAGCCGAACTTTTTTGGGGTCACAATCAATCGCTTGTCTACAAATGAATGTCTATTTTCTTCCTTTCCTTGCTGACTTTACCTTTCAAAGTATCTCTGTAGGTTCTTGTTGTAATACATTAAAGGCATGCAACTTGCTCCTGGCAGTACCAAAAATTGTTAGATCACGACCAACAATAAATTGTCAGTGATTTCTTATCACTTCTACAAAGGTTCAGAGAGGGCAATCCTGTCATATTAATCCACACAGCAGTGGTTTTGACTAACACAAGTTTGTCAGGAAAATAACTGAACGGATGGAAACGCATTAAAAGTATTAGCAAAGAACCATATATATCATACATAACCACAGTCATAGTCACAGCTATATCATTATTCAATAAAATGCCAAGAATTATACCTCACTAATTACCTTTGCAATCTTTAACATCAACAAGTAATTGTTTGATAATATATGATTTACTACATTGCTTTATGAACAATAATTATCATACATACCAAACAAGGTACTACAGGACATACTTAAGTTCAATTTAAATGCTACTTCACATGTTACCCATTATGAAGTAACCATAGGACATCAGTCAGTATGTGTACAGTAAGGGTGAAGGTTGCAAATACACTAGACAATACATGTAGCAGCATCCAATAAGAAAACACAAGGTGAGACAAAGAAAGATGACCAAATCTTTGCCTTGTTGTCTTTCTTTGACGAAGAAAAAAAAACCTGTAATTTTGCTTCTTCCAATAGAATGTTTCATTCACGATTGATAGTCTTGATTTTTAAGAAAATCCTGTTCAAAAAAGATCTTTTGCTTTGCCTTGGAGTAGGATGAGAGTGGACACCAATTTTGAAGTATACATTCTTTACCCTGCATATTTCCCTTCATATGTACATCAGTGCTTTAGAAGACCAGTACTTTTTACTTATATCCACACTTTTTAATGCTCAGACTCAGAAAGTCTCAACTAATATCATATGACTGCTGCCATAAAAACTAGCATTTCTTTGCTGAAGCTTTTACTTCTGTTGTCTCTGCATGGATCTGTAATATTCTGTATCACAGCCTGGCAACCAGCTTTTTATGCCTCTCTTAGTATTCCGGAAATGTTGTAAGAGCTATGAGATGTCACCAAGTCTGCAGGGCTCCGGGGGAGGGTGTAAGTCAATGCACAGAGAAACCTTTGAAGTCCGGCTATCAAAGAGAATTCCTAGCCGGATGGATGTCCAGCTGCGATGGTGCGTGACCCTCCGTACCATCCCTGATCCCATTGAAGTTCATGTGCATGCCAGCGGCAGCCGCCATATATTTCCACACACACAGCTCAATACTAATAGCCAGCTTATCAAAACTTGGGAGCAACATTTTGAAAGCATCGAATTACCATACACTAGTTGAAGCACCTTTTGGGGTTTTTTGTATTTATTGCCAATGATATATAATAAACTTGCTTGAAAGCTTGTGAGCCAGCCCTTACGTAGAAATGATTTTATCTGTGTCTTTTAGCTGTGATTTTATCAATTTAACTGATTTTAAAACTACTGTAAAGTCTGGCGTAATTCAGTCTGTTGACTGCCATGTCAGATTGTGCTTCTTCTTTAATAAACCAATCATCATCATCATCAAATATTAAATTGCCAGCAGCATAAAAAGGTGTAAAGATTAATATCATCATCTTATATTAACTTAGGACATTTTTTGTCTCAGGATCATGCAGATGTACTGTTGAAAATGGACATGACCAAGCTAAAGTAAGTGCCCAGTCACATACATTGTGCGATCATCATATGATCGAAAAACTAAGAGCATTCTTGGGATAGTCGTGGTGCATGCTTTTTGCAAAACTCAGCCGTCTTTTTGTGGAAAGGGCTGTCTTCGATCCTTGTCAGCGGTTGGCTTTGTCACAACCTGCTTAAAAATTCTACGGCATCAAAATTGTACGACGACCTACAATGTTTGTGATCACAGCTTAAGGCAGGACTACAGCACAATAACAAGATGGAAGAATAATCACTGGTCTTACCGGGATGCCAAATGGCTGATCTCTGATGTTGGGGTCATTCTTGGCGTACCTAGATGGACAAAAAGGGAATGAAAGGACTTATTGGGACAGGGTTTTAAGAATGTATAACCTATGACACACAAGGAATTGTTACTCAAGCAACTGGATAGGTTCCATAACCTATTGCTTGAGAAACAATTCCTTTTCCAAGGGTACAACACTGGGGCCTGTCAGGGATTTGAACCCAGAACCTTCAGATTTTGAGTCAACACCCCTAACCAAAAGACCACCATTCTACCTTATCCACTATATCATTTTTGTGTGGAACAGTATTAAGACAGGGCATGTTTAAGATACAACCAAGTAACATATTTTTAATGTTACTTTAAGACTTTAAGACTAACCACCATAAAAGTTTATGCATCTCAAAAATACAGCCCTGTAATAACGTGTGCTACTTTTGAGTGTCAATGCCTTTTTATAGGCCATATGGACAAGTAACCTTTCCAGCAAATCACATGCAAGACAGTACTCTATCTTAAGTGTAAGGAAGCAATCTCGGAGAATGAATGCAACGGAAGCTTCTTCACCCATCTCAGCAGTTAATGTCAGTGCGACTTTGTATAAAATATCACTCCCGAACATTCCACAAGTCTGCCATTTTGGAGACCTTGACACGAACTTCGCTCTCCTGCCAGGAATGCTTTATTCATCTTTATCCCGGCCTGATTGGACCAACTTGCAGGAGGCCCATTCCAAATCCCAACGTAGAGCCGAAATGGGTCTCCTGAGCCGCACAGGCATTCTGGCCTTCAATAGTTGAAGAGCCAGGACTACGTGCCAATCTGCATGGCTTGGTCTGATAGTGCTGGAACTAAAGCCCGGGATGTGTGCGGAATACAGGCAGCATCGAGGGCAAAGTCCTACACGTCCTGACCATTCATGCCCCATACATATTTGTCCAACAGTTTGTGAGAAACTCAAGTAATGCAGTGAAAATTCACACAAGGCAATTGCCTATGTCGATGAAGGTTAGACATCCAGGTTA
>NW_017804076.1:2122315-2168982 GCF_001625305.1 Branchiostoma belcheri
TTGACTTCAGATACAATTTAGGTTTTGTTAGGTTTAGGTATCCAGAAAATGAAAATATCTTACATCTACAAATAAATGTATGAATGCACATTGCTTGACAAAGATTGGGGTCAAAAATTTGGATAAGTCAAACTTTTGTGTTAAAATTGCAGTTCCAACTTGCTTCATAATGACTTCTACCAACACAGATGAACTTTCAAGATAAACTTAATGTACGGTTGCAGAATGTCAGTTTGAAAATGTCCCTCTGGGCATATACAGCAAACGACGTCTAGCATGGAAATGAACTCGAGCCTTATAGATTTATATCTCAACGCTGAGCCTTGTCTGGCTAAGACTCACGGCACCCAGAAATGTGTTTCTCTTATCTTAATTTCGTAAACACTTCCTTAAGTGGTTATTACAGTCAAAGCCAGATGTCTTGCAGGTTCTTTATGAGAATGAAGTAGGAGATGAAATTGTCACCTTTCTCTGCGCCAGACGGTGCGACGTACATGAAGCTCAGCTCATGTTTCTGCTTATCTTCAGCCAACAGACCCCTGTACAGTAGAAATGCAGAGGAAGTTTTCATGATTCCATACCCACGGGGCAGAACTTGTACATGACTTTAGGTCTTTGACTGTATTAGGCCATGTTGCTTTGATTATATGGATGACATCCATGCGTGTGAGAACTTTCGTCTGTTTCCAAAAAAAAGAAAAGTTTTTGTCCATTCTGTAAATCATACAAAGCATCCACAACGAAGCAAATATATGCCATGATTACCAAAAATATTGGAAAACGATACTTATGACGTAGAATTCCAAAATCAGTTCCAAAGGGAAAGAAGAAAATGTGAAGAAATGAAAATGAACAGTCTATTATTCCCCATATTATACTCCGTGTGTTTAGTCATTTATTCAACCTTCATGACCACCTAGATTTCATGACTAAGGCAACTTTTTTGCCAAAGTTTTTAATTTCCATGCTCACATCAGTTTTAGAGTTCCCAGAGGATGTCATCCATATAATCAAATCAACAGGCCGGTGCAACTTCACCATAATAAGTCTACTACAACAGAATTTAATTTGGTGAAATATGATACAGTACAGCAAAGTCTTTAATGAAATAACAAATCTTACAGCAATGTGGCAATATCACAGTGGAAGACTTAGTGCTTCACAACCACCACATTTTCAGCACCAAGGAGAAGCCTGCACTTAATTTTGCATTATTTTACATTGTACGTTATTCAAGAGATCTTACAGCAATGTGGCAGTTTTTCTACAATAGAACACATTATTATCACAGCGGAAGATTTGATGCTTCATAACTATCACATTTTCAGCACCAAGGAGATGCCCTGCACAAGTACAATGTATAATAACAAAAAACCCTTGTCATTAAAATTTGACTTTGTCCAAACCTGTTTACTTGAAATATGTTTATTGTTTATTTACCAAATACAATGGAGACAAAGCAGGTGATATAATGTAAATCACTTAATGTTTGCGGTCGCAAAACTTTGTGGTCTGAGAAAAATGGACATGTTCACAGAAGTTACATTCGCGGTGGTGGCAGGTGTAGCAAAAGAAACTTCAAAGTCAGTGAATTATTTGTTCACAGTAATGATACCAGTATGTTCCTGTTACAGAAGTGACCGCAAAAAACGCAAATATGAAAGTAAGGCGAAAAAAATCGTGATTTACAGTAGATCATCTTTACCGGTTGTCTTCCTATAACTTGTCACAAATGCACCGATCGTTCGGTGTCCCCCGCACGTATCACGTTGGGAAGGACACTTGATGGGGTCAGAGGATCCCTGCCCTTGGATTGGTGGCGTTATTAGTCCTAATGTGTACGCCATCCATCAGTGTCGAGTCCCCCCTACGGGCATGCCCTCCTCCGCAGGATTGGACAACTCTACATGACCTGACAGATACCTGACTGGAATACTATCCCAGGGCTCAAAATACCCACATGCAACTTGCAATTTAGATGTAATTTTCAAGATTTAAATTCAGTTATTAGTCCTCCCAGCAATCATTAGCATGGTTGCATATGGCGGCACCCCTCTGTTTCTAAAGCCCTTGGGCCACACAGTTGTGCAATCACTACATGTATAGCAGGGGGCTAGTCCACTGGTAATGGTGTGTCATCCTATCATCAAAACGTGGTGTTGGAGGTTTTCTTACGTATATCTACAGAAGACTGGAGGCTGAATTGTCTTCAGTTTTGCATGTAAATTACGTGAAAATTTTCTGCCAACATGCAATTTGGCATGTAAATAAAAGAAAAGTATTTTGAGCCCTGCTATGCTAGCCACAAACCAAAGAAGACCCACACTGGGCTAGCTCCAGAGTCAATGGATTAGGGCCGTCACTGCTTATAAAGATAAAACTTTCACAAAGGTTGCAAGAGGGGACAAGCTGGAACATCGCCAGATGTCGCCAACTTTTGATATTTTGCATAGGGTCAAGTTGCAATTGGAAGGTTGTCAAAGTATGACACAATATTGCTAGAGGTAGTTTCCTTAAGTTCAAGAAGACTATAAGTATAATATATACACCACTCATGTGTCACATTGATTGTTGCTGCAGTAGAATTTTGTAAATTTTCACAATACAATTTTCTATAATGATATTCTACTGCAAATATACCCATCAATATAAATAAGTGGGAATGATTTCTAGATAGATATGTCATGATGTTTACCCTACTGTGAAAATGCTGGTACTATATTTGTACACATATGGGAGCAAAAACAGGCGGATAGCAAAAACCCTAAATAGATTTGCATGAAAAACTCATTAATCTTTGTTCTACGTGATTGCTTTCTGAGCAGAGAATATACCTGTTGGCAATTTTAACAATCAACACTGCAATGATTGTTATGCATACAGAATTGATACATACATGAACAGTCTAGTAACTGCTTTTCTTATAAGGGCTTGAAACATTTCATCTCAATATATGTGATTCATAACAATGAACCTGTATTCGCTAAGGTTGTCAAATTACAAGTACATCTTTTTTCTGAAATGTCACATTTTTTCCTGCAAGTTGCAGGTTACAAGTAGGTACATGTACGTCAAGCTCTGTACTTATAAGTTTATTAAATGTGCTTACAGATGCATCAGTATTGTGCACATCTTTCTTCTAAAATCTCACTGTCAATCTTTCTTGCACGTCCAGCTCTTTACTTCTATTAAGTTTCATGTTTCTCCTTGAACAAGTTGAAGTCCAGGGCTTTAATTTGCAGCGGCCGCGCCATCTCCCTGATACAGCTATGTGCTTATAGATGCATCAGTATCCCCACGCCTCCAATAACAGTTTGGCATTCTGACACACATTTGATAGCTGGCGGGCACGTGAGCCCCACGCTACCGGAATACAACATCAACCGCTTTGAGCATCTTCAGCCAAGTTTGCAATCAATAGTCCAACTGACAAGCTTAAACTTTCCCAGGAACTCTCCAACAATGGCTTTGCTGCAGAACTATGATTACTTGGAAGTTTCTACAATGATGATGTCCATTATTCTGTAAGCTGCATATAGCATACTGATTTTCTTCCGTGTCCAACATTCAAAGTTAGATTCCTGTAACCACGTAATATTTACAATGGCGCATGACCAACAGAAATCATGTACATCCTGTTTTTTTTCACGGTATTTTTATGTTCAAGGTTTCTGCAGTCACTTCTATCCCTAACACTTAACAAATACTTTACCGACTTTCTTTTTTCTGTACAATGTGAATATACAATTCTGTGAACACCTTTTGCTGCTGTGAACATAAAGTGAATTACAGTACATTGTACATACTGTATGCTGAAATATATGTTCGAACACATATACACAGTGGCTTTGTTGGCTATTTGAAATTCGTGTTGTTAACAGTGTCTTATATGACTAGGCTATATATGCAGTATGAAATAATGTTAGTATTTAATACCATAAAACAGAAGCCCTCCATAGTATATAAAACAGATGCCTGGATGCCCTCCACATCTGCTAAGCAAAAAAGATTGTTACAAATGTACAGAGCCAGTCAGCTACAGGTATTAACAAATGTCAATTTGGTTTGCATAAAGTATAACATAATGTCTATGTTTTCAGTTACCTACATGTCCTGGCAACTTGCGTGTAAGTTAAAACTGATAGTACGATTGACAATGGTTGATTAGCATTCCATCTAAAGGCTTATCCCACACAACCCATGATGGATATTTATCTGCTAAAAGCACTAAAATGAAGAGGCTTTAACTGTTTTCAATGATACGTGTTTTGAGTATCTCAATCCTGAGTTATTCTTCAAAACATAAAATTCCCATTGAGCTGATTAATCGTCACTTTAAAATGTTTACACAAGCTAATGGAGTCAATAAAGTATCCAAGTATCTAACAGAGATTACCGGTATGCACTTTTCATACTATCCCTCCACACCGTTTCTTCCATTTACTTTACTTTCACACATAGATGGCCCATTTAATGACCAGCAGGGGAAATAATGCATCTACTTTACGAGCACTGTGGGAAATAATAGGAGATACGTCAGAATTTTCTTTACCTGCCCAAGACACCTGTTGTACTTATAATTCAGCGTTAATAGGAGAAAGGAACACCTTCTTCCGACAGCCAAATCTTATGGGTCTTTAGTACTAAAAGTCTTGGACGATTTCCGTAGAAAAAAATTTATAGACACGCTCCTATAAAGCCAGTACTGGTATATCGATCTTATGCTTTTTGCCTCAAACATGTATATTTCTAAAACAAAATAGAAGTTATTGAACATGAAAAATATTGGTGTCTGGAATCAAGCTTTCTATAGTTTTTGGTGTACAATTTATTTGAGGAAATTTTCAAAACTTTGATAAAAAAAAAACAACTAGTCTTTAGTGGCCGTGGGTTAAGTCGAAGGTTTATAGTACTTTATACTGAGGTTGACCTCATAATTTGGAAGCAGCGTCCCTGAGCACTAGACCATGGAATTATTACACAATAACATGAAAGTTATAGCAGTCAAACAGTGTGACATCATGTCTAGACGTTGGACCTACATGTGCACATGTCATTCTTGTTTTGCGCCATCTATGCATATTTATGACTTCAGATCAATATGTACCATATAAAATAAGACAGTCCATTTCCACAGATAGAACATCAGACTTCAAAAATAATGAAATTTTCTCATATTACTGGTCCACTTCAAAGTTTGAGGAAAAATTGTACATACCTGGCTAGTCGCCGGGCTCAAAAGTCAAACCTCTTGTGCACTGATATGTAACAATATTGCATATGGGAAAAATGCTGCATAAACTATCCATAGGTTTGGGAAATCTAACCCTATAAGGTAAAGCCAAATGTTAAGTATTTCATTTTCAGCGATAATGTTTTCCTACAAAAATATAGAAAACTATCCACTTCATGACAAAAAAACATAAAATAAGTTGGTTTCCTTTACATTCAGTTCTTTCCATGGCTTCTAAAATAACCCTTAAAAAACTCTGCCATGAATATTGGATAAATGAATGTCTAATCTGCCTATATACAGTCTGGAACAATAAGTCACAAATTATTGATCTTTGTAATTGCATATGAACCTACCAATCTTGCAACGATTAAGTTGTCACTAGAGCAGTATATATTCCTGGCACTCAGAAAACTTGTAAATTGTATGGAATAGACTGCCATACTGGCCAAACAAAATTGAAGGGGAAATTAACAGCAAAACTGCTTAGAAATGGAACATGCTAAATTTCTCATACTTTCAATGGAAGTGTTGGCGCTAAATTTGTCACTACTGTACATGTAATTCACTTCAGGTTCATTGTGGCAAAATTTCACGGTCTGAAAATGTTCATGGAACTTTATGTTCACAGTGGCAGCAGGTGCAGGATAAAGAAAGTTGGTAATTGATTTGTTGGCAGGAATGATAACTTTGCAGTACAGAAGTGACCGTGAAAGCTGTGAACATTATAAAAGTATGGTGAAAAAAATCAGGAATTACACTTACAGTATTTTTTTCTCAGAATATATAAACATGAATATTATTATAGGAGTTGAATGCATTAGAGAGGGTGGTACAGACAGCAAATATACAAGTGCTTTATTAATTACAAGGTAACTTTTATCAGATCACCCCTCTTTAAAATGGAACAGTCTACATGTATAATGATGGTGTCATGTACTTGTCATCTAGATGCCTTTTTTCAATACAAATCCTCCAAGTCCTATGACAATTGTTTGCTTGTGGTCTCTATAATACAACGATGCATATAAAGGACTTGCTTAACACATGCAAAAGATGCATATGTCAATGTGCCAAATAGTTAATCATTATCATTCCAACTGAAAAAAATTCTTTAAAACTATATTCTGCAAGTAAATATTTCACCTTGAGGATTCAATACCTTATCAGGACATTCACATGGTGCAGTAGGACATGATTGATTTTTGAAAATCGATACTTCCTCCAGGATTCCCTTGAAATTGTCTGTTCACCCCGGATTAACCCTGATGTGGGTCAATGCTGTCAGCTATTCTAACTTTGATCCCCTGAACCTACACAGTCCTGTTCTAGTATGATCAAGCACATGGGTGCCAGTGTCAGTGAAGTATCAAAGATATCCTGAATGCCGAAAGCATCGGACAGGCCTAGGGGTCTGTGTTGTTTTATTCATTGGTCACCAAGTAACAAGACCCAAAGGCCCTTCAAGGTATGAGTCCTAACGCAGCTACTCCAAGGTTACAGGCTAGGTTACATGAATTAGACTGTAGCAGCATCTCTTCTCCTAATACATCAGAAAGATCATGATTGAGACAAGCTGGACTCATTGAGAGTGAGAAACTGAGGCAAATAATGGGGTTGAAAGTTGTCATCAGTGGTCCTTTGGTTGTTGTTTTTAATTTACCCAAGTTTTCTGATTTTGTCTGGACTGCTTTAAATTTTTTTCTGCCACACGCCACAAATTTCTGTAAATTGACGGACAATAGGCGCTGGCTAGAGCCTTGATACAGACTGAGACTGCTGGGGTCACACAGAGGGCAACCTGAAACCTGAGGCAGTTGGTAACCTGGATTCTGAATGACTGACATGGATGAATGTTGCCTACTACCCTGGAGCCATACAACAACAATGCAGCTGATAATGGAAAATCATTCACTGATAGGCAGACCCCATTTCTTGCCATCAAAATACATGTTGTTCTAGTAACTTGCTACCTGTCTGTGTCTGTAAAAAAATCTGGAACTAGAAGAGAACATTTGCAAATGTATAATGTTTATCTTCACATGGTGTAGCCTAACAAACTGCTGATCTGTTTACATTGATGAAGGTTAGACAATAGGTAAACAATATTCAAAGAAAAATCAAACTCTAAGTTACTACTGGATAATATCTAGTATGTTATTTATCCAGTACTAGTAGTAGAGTTTGATTTTTCTTTGAATACTGCTCTGTTTATCTTTACTCAAACAGATTCATGTGTAAGGTGACACTAATCCAACTGTGTCTTGCAACATGCAACATTATGTAACCCATCACCATGGGGTGTCTGCTACAGCACCAGTTACCATAGTGACAGTTGTCTGAACCAGATCATTGACCTTGTGTGTTTGGAACTGAAGAAGAAGAAACAATGCAAAAAACAATATGTTTTCCAGGGTTGGACAAGTCCCATTGCCCACTTGCCCAGGGCAAGTAAAAGTACTGTTCGGGCAAGTAAATATCCCCCTGTACTTGCCCGATTGGACAAGTAAATTTTAGGATGCAAAGTATAGCCGTCTCCAAAGGAACTCCTCCAGCAAAGCGCAACGCAAGTTTGACGTGTCAAAGCTACGGTCCCCTGAAGTAGTAACCCACTTTCAGCTGGAACTCCATAACCGCTTTGCTGCCCTACCATCCGACCCAGATGCAGCCAGCCCGGAGAAACTCTGGTCAGACATAAAGGAAAACATCGCTGCTGCCGCAACTAGGGTGCTAGGGCACAAACGCAAGAGGAAGAAGAAGGACTTCCTTTCAGAGGAAACTCTAAGCATCGTGGAGGCAACGAGGAAAGCCAGACTGGATGGAAACCTCTTGGAGTGCAGACGGCTCAACTCGGTACGCAACAAGCTACTCCGCAAGGACAAGCAGAACTGGCTTGACAACCTAGCAGAGGAGGCAGAGGCGGCTGCCCGTAGAGGTGACCAAGGCTCTGTTTACAGAACTCTAAGGACTCTATCGGGGAAAACATCTTCGTCTACTGCTGCCGTGAAAGCCATGGATGGTACCATCCCTGACACCCCAGAGCAACAGCTGGAGCGCTGGAGGGAGCACTTCCAGACGTTGCTCAACCGCCCAGCGCCTCCCCCTTCTCCTCTCCTGGATGCACTTGCTGCCACGGCCATTGAGGACGACTCTGTTCCCATGGGTCCCCCCACCTTGGAGGAAGTGGTCAAGGCAATAGGGAAGCTTAAACCCGGCAGGGCTGCAGGGGATGATGGCATCACCCCAGAGTTGCTGTTACATGGTGGCTACTCGCTTGCAGGACAGCTCCAACAGCTCTTTACTATCATCTGGAGGAGCGACACTGTTCCAGCGGACTGGCTCCTGGGAGTCATCCTTCCATTTTGGAAGAAGGGCCCGAAAGATGTATGCAGCAACTATAGAGGGATCACCCTGCTCAGCGTGCCCGGGAAGGTGTTTGCTAACATCCTGCTCGCAAGGCTGCGACCTCTTCTCCTCCGCAAGCAAAGACAGGAGCAAAGCGGTTTCACCCCTGGCCGCTCCACGGTGGACAGGATTCTCACTCTCCGCCTACTTGCCGAGAAAAGACGGGAATTCAGGAAACCGCTGTATGCAGCCTATGTCGACCTGAAACAGGCCTTCGACTCGGTGGACAGGAATGCTCTCTGGCTTCTACTCAAGGCCCTAGGTGTCCCTGCCAAGCTGGTTCACCTGCTCTCTCTACTGTACTCTAACACGTCCTCCCGTGTGAAAGTAAACGGTCTACTCTCTGACAGCTTCGTTATCAAAAGCGGCGTCCGACAGGGCTGTGTGTTAGCCCCAACCATCTTTAACGTTGCGATAGACCACGTCATGGGGAGAACTGTGGAGCAGTGCAACTGCGGTGTCAGCTTTGGTGATCTCACCGTCACAGACCTGGATTTTGCAGATGATGTGGCAATCCTGGTCGAGGTACTCGAAGTCCTCCAACTTGCCCTACAGGCCATGGACACGGAAACCCAACCACTTGGGTTGATGGTCAGTTGGGAAAAGACCAAGGTACAGTGCCTTAGTGACTTCGAGGCCCCCGCCCGGGTCCTGTGATCAACGCCCGCCAGGTTGAATCTGTAGAGCGGTTCTCGTACCTCGGCGGCACAATCACCTCGGACTGCAGGAGCGACGCCGATATCCCATCTCCGCATCGGCCGTGCCTCCGCTGCGATGGCTAGCCTGGACAACGTCTGGAGCAACCGGAAGCTCTCACTACAGACCAAACTTAGGCTCTACAACAGCTTGGTACTATCCATCCTTATGTACAACGCTGAGACGTGGACGTTAACAGCCACCCATGAACTCCGTGTTAACGCCTTCGACACCAGATGCCTTAGAAGACTGCTCGGCATCAGGTGGTTTGATGGAGTATCTAACGCCACCCTGCGTGACATCACCAAACAGCCTCCCCTGACCAGTAAGATACGGCTGGCCAGGCTCCGGCTCTTTGGCCATATTGCTCGGGCGGTGCCCCCCCTGGAGCCTGCTGCTCTACTGAGAGAGTCGGCCCCCACTACATGGTCCCGTCCTAGAGGCCGCCCACGACGAACCTGGTGCGATCAACTGAAGGATGATCTTCTGACTGTCTCCCTCAACCTCGACACTGCGTGGGAGGCAGCCCAGGACAGAACCACCTGGAGATCCATATGCCGAGGCGCTACGCTCCCCATGGAAGCATGCGGCCTTGAGTGAGTGAGTGAGTGAAAGTATAGCCCCTGCATTATTTCGATCAAGTTTCAAACAATTTTGATGAATAAAGCATCCAATAAATAAACTCTTCTACAATAAAATAATTTCCTTTCTGCTAGTAAAATGAATAGAAATGCGTCATATTTTGGGCAAGTGAAAAGTTGGTTCGGGCAAGTGAAAATGACCAGGTACTTGCCCGGTAGGGCAAGTGGATTTTTAAAAACTTGTCCAACCCCGTGTTTTCCTTAGATTAGAACTATGAAAGTAAACATAAAGAGACAGCTTAGTTGTGATTGGCTGACCTGTGTTCAAACATCTCCTGTTCCTTGTGGTACTGAGAAGCCAGCTCATCTTGCTTCAACTTCTCATGTTCGACTTTCTGCTGGGCCATCCACACCTGAAATATTTGAGAGTCAGTTGGTTAAGATGGGTGGACATGTATATGAAATGCATTGGAAATAGGCTAAAGGTACCAAATTATCATTTCGTAGAATATTCCTTAATCAGTGACTCTTTTTGAAAGGTAGAAACACGTACAGGTCTCCAATTTTTTTGTGATGAAGGAATATTCTACTAACTGATACTTCTACGTGACTGATAAACCAAATCAACCGTACCAAATTATGTATGCAAGGCTTTCAAGAATTTCTTGATGTTTGAATGTCTGGTGTTGATATAATGAAACACAGCACATAAAGGACTAGCCTGGGTACCATCCGATTTGTAATGGCTCCCCCGAAAAAATTTTGGAGTAGCCGTTACAAATTGGATGGCACCTAGGGTAATAAAAAGACAAGTAATAGAAACATATTATTAGTACTATAATTTAGTACATTACAAAACTTTGTATCACTAATAAACTTTGTATCAAAATTCATAAAATATAACGTTATATGTTAACTGTTAACGTTACATACATTTTTGGCGAGGCCGACCTTCTAGTAAAAATTTATACGTAAGTACATGTGCATGTAACTAGTGCTACACTACAGCCTAGCCGTGGCGACTCTTGAATCGGGCTTACATTGCATTACCCTCAGCAAGAGTCGTGGAAAGATCCATTGGCAGAACTGCACATTTCCCGTTGGCTGCCCGATGCTCCGTTTTTGACCCGTTTTTTTGCTGTCCCGAGCTTCCCTACAATATAACTCCACAATTGGCTGGGTTGCCGATGTTTAGATCAGCCTAAATATTCCACAGCGCGACAGAAAAGTAGTGAAATAGCTAGTCGGCACATCCGGGCCGCCATCTTGGATATAGTCGGGAATGTCCGCTACCGCCGTCGGGAACGCTCGGTAGCGTCACGATTACCGAAGCCCGACCGAAAGCTCTCCGTTTATAACCGGAAAGGCTACCGAGCGTTCCCGACGGCGGTAGCGGACATTCCCGACTATATCCAAGATGGCGGCCCGGATGTGCCGACTAGCTATTTCACTACTTTTCTGTCGCGCTGTGGAATATTTAGGCTGATCTAAACATCGGCAACCCAGCCAATTGTGGAGTTATATTGTAGGGAAGCTCGGGACAGCAAAAAACCGGGTCAAAAACGGAGCATCGGGCAGCCAACGGGAAATGTGCAGTTCTGCCAATGGATCTTTCCACGACTCTTGCTGAGGGTAATGCAATGTAAGCCCGATTCAAGAGTCGCCACGGCTACACTACAGCCCTAGTCTAATCATGTCGAAGATTCTGTTACCTTTGTTAGTGGCATAATAAAACAATATTTAGATTTATGTATACATTTTGGGTACACAGATCCCTTTAAATCGTGAAGAACGTGCACAAAACGCACATATAACGTTGTTGTTGAAATAAAAAATATTTGATGTTTGGGGGGGGGGGCGAAACGACGCCTCTGCTTACCCGTTTGATGTTCGCCTTTGAGGCCGGGTGGAAGTCTTTCTTGCACATGAAATTAGCGAAGGACTTCCCCATCTTGTGATTTTGTTCTTTGGTGTCTTCTTAGAGGCAAAGAATAGCTGAAAATGTGTAGAGAATTGAAGTGCGTCTGTCCGAACTTCACTATTTGGCCGCCATCATGGATGGAATGCTACACTCTGCAAATGGGGGTGTTTATAGTGAAAAATTTTCCCCAACAATCCTGCGTCATACTGTGACCCACTATAACCATAAAACAATAACCATGTCAATTGAAGTGCGCAGTAACCTTTATTTCTGTGTATTGTCTTATTGTGTCAAAATTATTAGCCCCTAATATTGAGGACAGGCTGGACTGTGCCATTTCCTGGGGTCAGGGGTGTTTCCTGGTCAGTCAAAAGTAAACAAGGACGCAGAAATTTACAGCGGACGATTTTTCATCTCTCTCCAAACGTCCCATTGCGTATCAGCTTTGTTAGTTATATTCCATACGTCCACAAACTACCTTTATTAGCATGAATTATTTCTTTTGTAAGAAAGTTTTGCCAGGAAACATCACATGACCCATTGCGTCACGTGACCTTTCCATCAATCGCGACATCACTTTCACTCTCAAGTCGTCCAGCCCCCATACGGCCAGTGGCCCGGCCCCTTTCGCCACGTCTAACGGGAACGGACCGACTACGACACCCGCTCCTCCGTCCTGCCTGCCACGCCCAGCCTACTCGCACGGTCCCGGCTCTGTTTCCCCACCGATCCCTTGAAGGAAGGAAGCGGAACGAATCCACCACACGGAGGCTTGGGGAGAGACCGGCTCGCCAGGTAACGGTACCGTTATGTTCACTCAGTTGTGTCCCGTCATGTATGCTCCGGCCACGGAGATGGGGAGAAAATGCGATCACTGGCTCTATCACTTTCCTTGGGCGGAAGGGCAGCTATTTGACTAGGGCCCACAGACCCATTCGTCTTCCCTTAGTCTCTGGACCAGACGGTCCATTAGGGACGCTCCATCAATAACCCACATGAGGGAGCTGGAAATTGGATGGTGCATATTTCGGGAAGTCGGGAAAATTACTATCGCCAACCTTCCTATTTATGATTTTAATACAGTTAGTTGTTAACCCAGCAATATTCCACTTAGTAATTTAGAAAAAAGGTTTGGTTATAAGGGTACAGTTACTAGAAACTGTACTTGTATTGTAGAAAATTGAAGAAAAGTATCTTGTCTTTTGGATCATCATTATTACATGCATGTTTGGACCAAATGATGAACTACCAGTACTTTAGAGGACTGTATTTGAAAAACCTTCATAATATGATGGTTCAGTGTGTTTTGATGTCATTTCAATTCCATGCATGTCATGTCTAACTACCCTTATCTTGTTCAGCTAGATTTCTAGATGTTTCTGCTAGATCATTTATATGACCCCAGGGACAGTGCATTTTATGTGTTTAATTGGGGGTCATCTCCAAAGGTTTGCGTAATTGTATGCATATACCATGTAATTACTCCGTGAAGGAGGTCAGGACCTCCGGACGGAGTGTTGTAATCGGCTGATTTTCATGTTCGCAGTCAAAACACTGGGTTCTCTTCGTGTAATCGGCACGCAATTTTATACGCCGTCTGCGGGCATGCCCGTGTTGATGCACGAATGTGTATTTTGCCGTTGCTGCTTTCGCGGTCAATGTAATATCGCAGACGCACCCCTACAATTACGAGGCGAATTGGAACGGTCCAGAAAAACGCGTTGTTTGGAATAGCGGGGGGGGAGGTAAAAGTTCATGCAGATACGGGGTGGTTTTTATAAGTGGTTCCAGATGTTTTTGCCCATGGTTAAGAGATGCCAAGTTTTTTGGAAGATGTTCGCAGCCAAAACGCATTCTGCCGTACGTCGCATATCTGTGTAATTTCGCATGTGGTGTTGCATTATGTCCGGGATGATGCACGTCTTTTTATTTTTACCGTAGCTGTTTTGATATTGGAGTAAATGGTTATTTTCGAAACATCCCTACTTTTACAATCCTGTGGAATAGACCGTAGGTTTAGGCAGTTGTCTGGTAGCAGAGGTACTGTAAGCAGATATCCTGGTTATCTGGCCGGCGGTAGTAACACTCGCGGTGCTTACCGCCACTGTTGCTGGAATTTGGCTTGTTCCAGGCGCGCTTAATTAGGTACAGGCACCGTAAGACGGTGGGGCTGTCTTTGTTACTAGACACGACCATGATAGTCCGATCTTTATGTGAATGCAATGATTGTGTGTGTGTAATTAAAATGAAGTTAGAACTTGAAGCACAGTATCTTTACACGCCCTGGGAGCAGTAATGGATTTAGCTCTTTGTATGTTTTATGCTTGTGACGCGCCCTCATTGTATTAACCGTTGCCTAATTATAATGTCTGCACAGTAGGTCTGGCGTTGACGCTTGGGATTTTGTTGAAATATATAAAACTTCACGGAGAATTGTCGCCTATGGCTTCTTGTTTAAGTCTGTTATAAAAGCATGTTTTTTAAAGGATTTTTTCAGACTGGCTTATAATATACCATGTTATTATCATCATTTATTCTAAATATTGATTGATCAACCAATTCAATTATCATTCAAATCAATACTGAATATAATGATGCAATATTATTGATGATGTCATAACTATATAGAGTGTTACCATATTAATTCCAATGTAGATTGCTACTATATAATGGCAATATCTGTAGAATATATTGTTGCCATGGCAATGCATGTATAAATTGTTGCCATGACAAATATCTAGATTGTTGCTATGGAAATCTGGATAGATTGTTGTCATGATAATGTCAGTACAGATTCATTCCCAAGGCAATGTCTGTATAGATTGTTGCCATGGCAATTCTTGTATAAACAGTTGCCATAGCAACATGTGTACAGATCAGTACTTCCTACAGAAGGGTTCATCATCATCATCTTCTTGTTTCCTTTGGTGTTTATTTGTAAATGGGATTCTTCATGAATAGATGAATAAAAAACAACAAATGGATTTTTATGGATTTACTAACTGTTGTTGTTTTCTTTTGTTTATTTGTTTATTTTCCTTGGTCATATCCCTGGGATTCCTCATGAATAGAAGCATAAAAAACAATAAATGGATTTTGATGGTTTTAATTGTTGTTTTGTTTTGTTTTGTTTCTTTGTTTATTTTCCTTGGTCATATCCCTAGACCAATTAAGTAATATTAAATAGTGAAGGGAAAACTGTTCAGTATATCCAGATCAGACCACAGAATTTGGAACCTAAGATTAGTAAGAAAGTGGCAGCCAATTTTTTAAATCAAAATACCAGTAATCATCCTTTTGATTTAGGAATTATTTAGCATTCAGAGCAAAACTATACTAGTGAAATTCAACTTGAGTGTATGAATCAGTACTTTGACTTATGATTGTAAGTACAATGAGCTCTTTATAAACACAGTAGGAAAAGTAAACTGACATTAGGCCTAGGAAAAAAATGTGTTTCCTGTTTCAGTCCCCCCAAAAATAGGGTCGGTAGGTAGGAATTATCTTTTTTCTTTGTTTTTGTTCCCTTTTTTTAGACTTTGGCAATCTCTAGTGATCTAACTTTAGTTTAACAAAGGAAAACTTGCATGAGGACACTTTTATTTTCAATGTCAATGTTGGAAACCAATTGTACAATGTTTTATCACTTAGGTGTCAGATTATGGTGCTAGAGAAGGGTGATCAGCTCAAAAAATTTGCAGGGGTCCACCCAAAAAAAAGGCTAGTGTCAGCAGTTTTTTGTAGGGTCAGTCAGAAAACAGAAAAAAAGTGTGAATCAATGTGTGAATATGAAGTATTCTATTGGTCCTAATCAAGATCTAGTGCCAATGATTCGATGTGAGAATATAACAACGTTTTCGGCCTGGTTATTTTGCATAATTCATGTGTGAACCTGCGTTTCCTCCATGTTTCCCCAGAGAAATCAAGCATGATTTATACAGCCTTCCTGTAACGTTAAGTTGTATCAGTCAATGTCAATTTGGACCAATGTTGTGACCTTCTTGGTCTCAATAGTCTCATTTTTTTTAAAAGATGGTATGGTATGGTAGGTTTATTATTCAGTATTTCCAGTATCCACAAATGACAATGAGAAATACTTTGTATTCAGAGGATTTAAGGAACCAAATCTTGATTAATTAAGTTGATTTTATAATTATTGAAATAATTATTGCCAAACAATTTCTCATGCAAAATTTAGTGTATTAGCAAAATTTGCATCATCACTTCATTAATGTTATAGGGACCAAGAATAGTAATGGTTTGCATGCGATTTTTACTTTGCTTCAGCATGGTACTTGTCACATTGTTAAAGTGATATCAGATGCGTCCCTATGGGAGCTATTAATGGTTAATCCCCACTGATAAAGCAGATGTCACTGTGAAGTCAACATGTCATTATTCCATTCACAATGTCACAGACAGATGTTGCCTCAAATTCGGTAAATGTTATACTTGAATGCAGGCCTTATGTTGGTCTCAACTTCTCTCACAATGATGAAGTTGAGAAACATGACCAAACAACAAGCTTCACTTGTCTCCAACTTTGAATTAACAGAGTTGCTGACTGGATGCAGTTAATATGCGTGTAATATATGTTTGTGCACACCCAGATTTCAACAGTTCCAAGTGCATCTGAAAACAATTTCATCAGGTTGGTAGGACGTAGGATATAGGGATTTTTGTCTTACACAACTGGTAATGTTTCTTACCTGCTACCATTTTGATGCGTCAGATATGCTTAGAGATGTCTAACAGGCATCAAAACTTAAGCAGGTGAGAAACATTACCGGCTGTGTAAGAAGAAAATCCCTATATCCTGTTCCAAGGACAATATTTATATGTGTCATGTACAACATCAAGACTACAGGATATCCAGATTGCAAGAAAGTGAAATCAGTGCCCTATATTTTTGTGGCAATTTTATTAAGCCTCCAATAATATGATGAAAACCAAATTCCTATGATCATTTTTTTGGCCATACCTAGTTTACCAGTATGCATGGCTGTTATTCTTCTTTTGTACTACTCGTGACTATTGTACTATATAGAGAAGAACAGGCAATTGTGAGAACCTCCCCAGGAAGTAAGAGTGGTCTGTCCCTCAGGAAAGTGGGATGTTCCTGTTCAGAACGTAGAAGCTGGCCAGCACAGATAAGCAACTTACTCTATTTCGCTGTCAGAAACGTCTGTTCCTTCTGTGTAAGCTGTAAGGTACCCACCTTTTCCATCTTGATAGTGTCATGATCATGTTTTGATGTGTCTATTTAGCGCAGATTGAATTATCGAAACCCGTCCGGAGGGTATAAATGTTGTAGTGAGGGTTCCTGGTATATATTTCCAGAGGTACCACGCTCGGGTATGAATTAATTATGGGACTGGCTCGCTGCTTTTCTGGTCAAAATTCCCAGGCCGGCAATGAATGTTGATAGATGC
This sequence comes from Branchiostoma belcheri, assembly GCF_001625305.1. NCBI lineage: Eukaryota > Metazoa > Chordata > Leptocardii > Amphioxiformes > Branchiostomatidae > Branchiostoma > Branchiostoma belcheri. The sequence goes on from NW_017804076.1 coordinate 2,139,584, forward strand.
TATTACATGGGGGTAAGAATTTACTGATTCAAGGTAAATTTGGGCATATTTTGATAGACCTTAGGTTGATTCTGATGGTCTCAAAAGTAAAAATTCTTAATTCAGGATTGCTTGAAGCACAGTTTCATACTAGTACTGGACATTGTAAAGTCTGACTACAAAGGTTGAAGCACTGTGGCAAAATTGTTGTAAAAAGACTGTTTAAGGGCTGGGTGACAAAATAGAAAATATTCTGGATGAGGAAATTATTCTGACATTGACATTAACTGCCATTTCTTAGCACATTTTCAGCATCATTTCATACTTGAATCATTTGAAATAGCCCCAAAACAAGCCATGTGAGGCATCTCTTTACTTTTTGGGTACCGCCCATAAATAGCTAGAACCAGTCTACAATTATACCATTTTCTGTCAGCGATATTGCATTTTTTCCTCAAAGATATCAGTATGCTATGGAATAGGATTGATTCAACTTAATATTAACATTAAAAAAATGAACAGAAATTTGACTTAGAAAATCCAGTTTTGCCACCCTAAAATTGCATTGGATGCCTTTAAGGTTTGGTGACACTGTTGGCTACAATGAGGTGTGAATCATTTAAGCTATCCCAGCCAGCCTTTTTTGCCCTTTTTTAAGCAGTCGTTAGGACAGCCACCTGACTCCATATGTAACAATTGATAAACTGGAGCAAGACTAATTCCATCATGCAAAAGCAGCCAGGCTAATCGATGTTCTGGATCTATTTTATGGCGGCTCAATTCCACGGTTTTATTTTCATTTCTCACACAGTAGCCGAGGACGTGTGAGTATTGATGTTTCAGTCTCCGCAAAATAGATATTCAATAGTTGTAAGTCAGACGTAAGATCCACTGTACATGAGTAAGCACAGTGAATACGAGTATCGCTGCATTGAATAATAAACAAGGGCTATGTGGTACTCATAAATATGTATGTACATTACCTGTATTAACGTCTTCATTCAAACTGAAAGGTTTACTGCATTATCTGCATTCGTACAATGGAATTATCCTATTTCTGCATTGCTTTGAAACGAAAACCTTTTTAAGGCTACACCAATTTAAATGATTTTTACTCGAATCCGCCTGCTCTGTTTTTTTCTGATTTGCAAAAAAATAATTTAGGCTCTGAAACAACTTCAAAATGCTCATATTTTGGTTCTAACAGTTGAAGAAAGTCCCTTTTCTTCAGAGCTGTTACATTTTTCCATCTATCAATGCAGTGGTTTAGTATAAAGTTCAAAATTCATTGTTTGAATTACAAACCAGCCTGGTATGTTGACTTCAGCATTTGGGGCTACTATCATACCCAAGTCTGTGTTTTTTTTCCCTGTCGCTCCATATTTTTTTCTGAAAAAAACCCTTAGCATTCTTCTTTGTTGTAATATGACTGTATCGAGAAGGAAAGTTGCCTGTAGCATTATGCAGGGTTCTGCCAGGCCATTAGAGTAGCCTTGATTGCAACACATCTTGGAGATGGCTGGGAATATGGACAGCCATGGATTTAAATGCCTTAACAAAATGCAGGCAAGATTACCCAACAGCTGAGCCCTAATAAATCACCCCGTACATTATAAGACTGATTGTTTTTCTTTGGTCGATCCTGGCGTCTGTGTCGGGCTCAGTTCCAGGCTTGGACAGGAGAAAGACACGGACAATTATTGTGTTCATCGTCGTTAAAACAGTCTCCGTAGACTTATGGTATGCTGTACAAGTGTAAATAAAGACGTCAACATGGCAATTTCAGGCGGCAAAATGTCATTGATAAAAAGTAGGCCCGTCGCTCGGTAATAAGTGTAAAAGCCTGCCAAGTGCCGTTATTCGCAGCATGGCACCCAATTGGTGTTGCAATATCCCACAATTCTGGCCTAATGGAAGCTAATAGTGCGACAAGCAAATCCCGGCACTCGTACCTCCGCAATCCATACCCAGCAACAAGCTGGCATTGATTTTCACAGGGTGTATTTAAACCCCCTGTTGTGGTGCTTAACTGTGTTTTGTGCCGGTATTGATATCTGTAATTTCCGAGTCCACACCTGGGCCCATACAAGGGGCTGTCTAGACGTTATGAAACTTGTGCTGTGGTCATTTGTCTCCGTACCTTTGAGGTGGCTTATAGAAGGAACCTGGTGAGACTTGTGATGCCTTGGCTGTTTTTAGAGCTGGGTGGAGCAACTTTCAAGTTAACCAGGACCTGGTAAACAACACCAGTGGTGCACATACTTTTCTGCTATACTGTACTTTTTTAGTACCTGCTTGATACTGAGCTTGACTGTATTGTTTTGCCTTGCCAAATTGCAAGTTCTTTATTTTACTATCCCAAAAGAGCCCAAAAATTTATCTGCAGGTTGCAGCTGTTATTTCAACACTAACCCTTACAATAGAAATAATAAATGTATAATTTACTTCACGCAACACTGCTAGAAATCATCAAAACATAATAAACCAAATTTTTTCCATGCAAATTAGTGTTACAATGTATGAAGAGCTGTTTAACATATATGCCACACACACACACACACTCATTGCTTCACTTTTGAAGCATGATATGTGAACATGTATGCCTATAATATATGTGTGTGGATATGTTTTATTGTACTAATCTGGAAATATATATACTAAAAATGTAGCTTTCTCCACTGTCCATACAAAAGTCTGGTCATAAAGTAAATAGGCCTATACACTGCTGTCATATCCATAAAGACCTGCTATGAGCCCATCTCCAGTATTCCACTGGGGAGCCATGATTCTGTGGCCGTTCTGATCATGACTTTTCTCCTGTGTCCACCCCAGGATGGCTGACCAATCACATCGCTGTCCCAAGTCATGTGACACGTTCATCGCCTTACCCCCAGCCACCGCGGATGGGCACATCATCTTCGCCAAGAATTCCGACCGTCCGGCTAACGAGGTCCAAGAAGTGGTCTACTTCCCGGAGGCCTCGTACGCGTCCGGAACCCAACTGGAGGTGAATACAAAAACACGCTTTATTATAGCATCATCATTCACACAGTGTCCTGCAGGATACAAACTCCATCCCCCTGATGGCATGTCAAGTCCTTAGAGCTTTTTGCCGCTCCGGGTCCGGGATATTTTGAAAGTTTTAATGGGCCATAAAGATCTCCGAGTTCAGGGGGAAAACGAAACATGACGCACGGCCATTATGCTAAAGGTGATGGAGAGCACTTTTACGGTATGCGTAATCGTAAAGCGTTAAGTCAAGAAAGCCTGGCAAGAGACCTGGCATAGATGGTCATCTTTCTGAAGTCTTAGTCTGATCATGATAGGAATGCTAAATAGTATACTTAAAAGTTTTTACTTTTATTCGGTACAAATGACTCACAGGCTTTTTAGCTGTATCTATCCATTGACCCACTTTCCTCACTGCTGCAGAAAGGCTAAGTTGAACACTTCCCAATGTTGGATGGACAGAAATAAGTTGCTGTCAAAAAAGACAAAAGAGCTGAAATCAAGTCTAGCCACATTTTTGCACCATTGGAAAAGTCCAAAATGTGCCAAAGATGGGGCAGTATTCTTGTCTTACCACAAAAGTACTAGATTAATTCGAGCTAAGCTTTCTTGGATGTGATGCTTTACTCAAGACTTCTTCTAGAAGACATGATGGGTACCTAGCCTCCTTTGACATTCCTAGGGCATTTTTTTTGTGGGGGGGAGGAGGTGTTTTGAATACCATGTCAGAGCATCAGTCAATCCTGAACTATGTGACATGTACAGCATTTTTCAGTAAAGATTATACAATGTAGTTGCCAGTCTTCTTGTGCTGAGTTTTACATATGCCGCTTGGCAAAGCCCAGTGCCTTTGGGTCAGATATGTGCATAGATCTATGAATACATTTGCAAAGCTGTGATCAAAACTTCTTCATGCCTAGAGGCCCAGTAATGTGGAAACTGCACACAGATCTCTGTCATAGGCTTTGTTAGATCTTTAGGAGTGAATGATTATATCTAAGACCTTACAAAAAATGTCCCTCCCGAGATAGCAAATGAATTCGAAATGAAGTTTATATCTGTGCTCTCAGTTTTGAAATGATGTCAAACTGAAGTTTTTTATTGTATAAAAGTAAATTGTACTAAACAGCAGACAGTGCTTTCCGAATTCCCTCACGAATGCATAAAGAATGCATAGCAAATACATTTCCCATGCATTGTCAATCACTGTCATTCAAGTAATGGAATGGTTAATCCTATCACAATGTTAGCTGTTGATGTGGCTATAATACAGCTGATGTAGGTGTAAATTTGAGGTATTTTCAGTAAGCTTGCCTCAGCATCTTGATAGCTGTCCATAAATCAGTCAACAAACTTAATCTAACATGAAGACGCAGATGGAATTCGGGATGAGGAAGAAACTTGTTGTCTGCCTCTCCAGAAAGATTAGGGTGAATCTGGAAGGACACCTTCTGGGAAATTGAGATTCATTCGGTGGCGACCGTAAGACACGGGAGCAGGGGTGAACCGCGGCAGTTCACGGGAGACGACACCTTGCGTCAATCTCACATCGATTTGATGTGATTATAAGACGTGTGGAGGGTTTGGGTCATGTAGCTGACTGCAGATGTCAAGAGATGTCACCACAAGATTTCTGTCATCCTTTTTCTTCTCACCTATGTGCAACGAGTGCACAAGCAAGGCTCAAAATACTGGGTGCATATGTACCTTAATACAGGTAACCTTGGGGATGTGCAGGTATTTCTGATAACCTGCACCTAACCTGCACCGGCCCATGTACTAGGTTTGTATATAATGCTACATGTACAAATGTAGGTGTATGTTAATTTATGTTTGATGCATTGACTGTCACCACCTTTAAAGTTTAAAAGATATAACAGTTAATGAAATTCCTGAACAGTTGTAGTATGATCCATACTTCTAAAAGTCTGAGTGGTGCAGGAAAAATCGGTCTGGTGCAGGTAATTTTCAATATTACCTGCACCAGTGAAGGTATGCAGAAAAAAAGTTTTTCAAACCATGACAAGTCAGTAACCATCCAAACTGGGTAGAAAAATGTTTAATGCCAGCTCCAAATGTGATATTTGATTCAAATTAAAAGTGTACCTTCTTCTTCTTTAAGATAATAAATTTTGTTCAAACATATTTTGCCAGACACTTCTGTATGTAAATCCTGAAAAATAGTTGCTGTAATAATATGCAGGAAGAGATAACCAGTTTGCAAAGTTTCTTCTCGTAAAGTCAGAAATTTATGATAGTTGATGCCAAGTTACGAGTGTAGAATTTATGCCCTCTAGTAGCTTTATATACATTGTAGTTACTAACTTTTATGATTATATATATCACGTTGACATTAAAATATCAGTCGCTAAACAACCAATACAAACTGTAGATCAGAATTTACATGGTACTTGCAAGAAAGATTACCACTACTTTTTTTATTCTTCAAATCTTTCAAAGACTGGTAGAACTTTGAACTTTCTATTACCTATGGTAAATGGAGCATCACTGCTGTGTTCATTTCTCAGCCATGACCCCATTGACCTTGAGAGTTGTAAAGATGCCCAGCCAATGGGGTGGGGGCTGTTTGGTCTTTCAACTCGTCCAGCGAGGCGAGTTTCGTCTTACAAAGGCTGAGACCTTTTGTGTAATCAAATCAAGTACAGTGGACATGATTGATCAAAGCCATTGCAGGGCTACATGTGCAGACTCCAAATGTTTCCGCTGAAAATTGTATTCACATCTTCTAAACAAACATCCAGTTTTCCACTAGACATACACATGTAGTTTTAGCAAATTTTGATGGTAAAGAGGACTCAAAATTCCATTTTTTATTATGATTTCTTTTCAAGATGTTACCTCCAGGAAAGGTTTTTGAATAATGTAACTCTAACATCATCTTGTACAACATTTCAACTACACAATGAACATTTTACTGAACAAAAAATTTTCTCAATATTCCTAAGTTTCCACTTATAAGTCACAGTATAAGATTAACTGAATATACAGTTCAGCTTTTGCCGTTATTTGAGTGAAGCATAGATATTACTACTGTAGTTATAGATTGTATCTTCCTTGATTATGATCCTTAGTGATAACTACATGTATCAGACAGTGACTGCTTATGTTTTACCACCTTGTCTTGATTGAAAAGTGTCTGATTTGTGTCTCCATACAGCTGCAGGGTAGTTGTACTGGCAAAATGGTCACGTACAAAATAGATTCCCCTCGGTTACTGCTGCTTGTGACCTTTGCTAATCGCAGCTATAAGAGAGCTAATGTTGCAGGCGAGAGGAACGCAGGTCGTAATACGAACAGATGACTGTCATTCAGGACGCAACTGTATGCATCTCAATGTCGTGGTCTCGTGGTGTTATCTATGGCGGTGTCTTGTTTCCATGAAGTTCTTTTCAATCATGCTAAACTCGGAGCAAAGAATGTCCATGACAATGACAATAATGTTTCATGTCTGACTTACAATATTGGCTTGATTTCTGTACCAAGAATTAAACATCATGCCAAGTGTATCTTTCACATTTTGAAATCAACTGTTTGAAAACCTTAGACTTTTTTTGCAATGGTAAAAGATAGAATGTCAGAATTTAGGCATACAAGCTATTGCATATATGCTTCAAGTTTTATTAAAAGAGTAAAGCATGGGAGTATTGGGCTTTTGAAAAACTCAAAATACTGAGGACCATTCTGTCATTGAAACAAAAGTTTCACAAGAAATTTTTCAAATTCACATTCAAGTTACACAGAAAATGTGGGTAGTACACATAGGTGACGTGTAACAAAAAATCCTCCTTCAGATTCAGGTGTACAGGATTCATTCAGATTCCTGGCATGATGCACCTGGCATGAACCCATTGTAGTGGCTGTAACAGTCACTGTGGTAATAAACATGAGGACGGTTGTAACACTGAGATAGGAACATACTTAATGACCCTTTTTATTGGATGGAGTAATGGTCCATAGTCTCATTTCGCACTTGGTGTTTGAAGGATTTTTAATGATGATGCCTCGAGAGCAATGTTTCATGTACAATTAAATGACTGTTCATTGTCCAATGATCTTGTCTTTTGTCCAGAACAGAATAAAATCCTACCATGGATTTATGTCAATGCAAACTTTGATGGTATAATACTTGAATTTTCATAGCTTGGACCAAGAAGGTTGCTTGAACTAGATACAGCACAGTGCTTACCTTTAAGAGCTAAGACATTAACATGCATGTGACCAGTCTAGATCTATGGCAGTACTATTAGTAGTGTCCGTAGTCTATTTTACTGTGCATGAGTTGAGGAAATCATTAGATTCAGACTGTAGATATCCTTAAATTACCAGATGCTCCCTGCTATTCAATTCTTTCTTTCCACATCTTGCTTCAAGACTACAGATTGTACGGTTTTCTGAGCACATTGAAAACCTGGCCACAACCACTGCTTTATTTTCAGCACCAAGGACAGGTACCTTACACCTACAACATATGCAGGCTGGAAATACCATCTGAATATTCAGGTTACTAGTTACTGTATCTACATGTATCTAACTGGCTCTTTACTATTCACAGTTCAGGGCTTGAAATGCCACCTGCTTATGCAGGTTAGTGCAGATAAATTTAAAGCTGACAGGTGCAGGTATTTCTGATTTCTACCTGCACTGGGCCATGTACTGGGTTACCACCAATGATGTATAAAAGAAACAATGGCAATGGTTTTAGGTGAACCATAAGTTTTTAGTGTCAACCAAGTGGTGCAGGTGAAATTTGTCTAACTTACATGAAATTTTCAATGTTACCTGCTCCAGCACAAGTTGATGCTGAAGCATTTCAAGCCCTGCACTTGTATTCTATATCCTAATTTCAATGGAATAAAAATTCAAGACAGTACGAGAAACATAACCTCTTACAGGGAAAGAAAATGATTTGTGTCAGAAAAATTCTGTGCTGCAAGTGCTTGTAAATTGTAATTGTGAATGTGACCCATACAGGTGTGCACAAAAAAGTAGTTCTCCCCTGCACCCATTTTGCTGCTCCAAATTGTTACGGGGCACGAACTAGGCATCCTTTTACCTGTACAAAGAAAGCAATTGCTTCCAATACCCAGTACCAGCTGTTGGGATGAGATAGAGTTGCCTCCATTCACAGGAATGACTTGACATGTCTGGAGTCTGCTTGATTGACAGTCTGAGATGTTGTAATGACAGCCCCGCCCAAGGATGAAGTGATGGATGCCCTCCGCGATAGAATCTGGCTGCTCGACCCAAAAAGTGTCAAATCTGGGCCGCGTAATTGCTGTTGACGGGCGGGAACAGTGGTGATGACGCATTGGACTGGCTCAGCAAACTTCTCTCATGTTTTATCACCGTCTGGTGCTGAAGATATTAAAGTCAAACTAGTCTGGCACGAATGAGACTCCAGTAGGATGATATAGACTCACCATGATTCACCTCACAAACCCTATACAGTCATGTAGTGTTGTGTTTCAGTGGAGATGATTTCATTTCATTCTTGATGTTCACTTTACAAGAGTTCCATATTCAAGAGGGATAAATGTTTTAAAATGTCTAAAATTAGACTGGATTCTATGACCTCGAAATACCTTGTCAGCTCTGTTGTGTTCTTACAGCTCTCTTAAAGCTTAACTTGTATTAAACTCAAAATATTTTGACCCACCCTTTTGCTTTTGGTATAACCTTGATCCTGTGTTAGAATTTCTTTCCAGAGTCTCAGTTCTTTACAAAAACAACCAAACTCTATGTAAGCCCATAGTTACAGTATCTCTTGACTGGAGCTACATGTACAAGCATACAGATCACATTGAATTTGTCTCCCCAGGGCTTTTTAGTACTAAGATCAGAGATAACAGCGTTGTCCATATCAAAGAAGAGCCCCTATTCAATAGAACATTACTGTGGCTTTAATTGCCACAATAATGCAGATGAAACCCAGTTAGTTGTGATTCACATTTCTATAGTGGCAGTTCCAATAGCATCTTGATCCGAGATAAGGGGAGATCCGAAATCTATAGGATTTCCATAAAAATTTCATGGATCCATGCTCCAAGTTTAGGAGGGCCACTTCTTTATCGACAGAATTTGTCTAAATGTCATGCAGCAATGACTTGTATGGAAGATTACACGACAAATGCTTTTGTAATGTACTGGTGCCTGCACTATCTCTCTGAGGTGTCACTTACAATGAATAGATATTTTTGGCATAGTTATGTTTGCCTGGTTCAAACTTCGTTTCACAAACAAAATGTAGTTTCCAAGTGAGGGAAATTTATGTTGCTAATTTCAGTTCTACCAGTCCAATAGATTAGCAGCAGATTCAAAGGCATTAGTACACAAATTTTCTCTGAAATTATGATTGCTTCATCATATGATTAATTAGCTTCTGCAGTGCAGTTCATGTCCACATTTAAACTATCATAAAAAGATTGATACTCAAATGAACTATGAATGATTTTGCACAATATAGGTCTGATTGCTTTCACTCTTTTTTCTCCAGAGTATTCTAATGCAAGCTCTAGGCAAATCAGCCCTACACATCTGTTGTTCTCTATGTTTTATTTAACACCACATCCAGGCATAACTTTGTACGTAAAAGTTTGAAATTGTTTCATACTTGCAGATATGCAAGTTGTACCATAGTTGGATTGTACTAGCGTCAACCCATTCCTCAATTTCAGTGCAGATATAGATAACATTTGGTGTTCAACTTTGAATTCAGCTGAAACCACACAGGTACTGTATCAGTAGAGATACAGCAGCTGATTCGGAGCAAGATTCAGCACGCTTCATCACTGGGGTTCCAGATTTCCATCTCGCTTGGCACGTGAGATTCTGTCTGTGACAGAGATTAGTAGCATCCATGTATCAGGTAATGTGTACTGATACTCTCACTGCAAGAGACTAAGTTTCACACACAATGTATCATTGTCATCTTGTTCAAGTTTCAATGCGCCAAGTGAGTTTTGTGTAGTTGTATCAGTAATGTGTATTGAGGACGTGTATACCACCAGAATGACTTGCACACACAATGAATCATTATCATATTAATTGGTCAAATATGTTTGTTTTTATTTTGTATCTTTGGGACAGTGTACAGTAAGGGACAGCTATACGAAAACAATACGAATAACGAATACGATATAAATAACCTGATGCAGTTGTTTTGCTAAAAGTCCAAAATCCAAAAATGTAGATTAAACATAAGACGTTTTGACTGTTACTGTGAGATCAAAATTTGGTATACACTAATGATTAAGTACTCACTAAAAGCTTTTAGCACTTAAAAAAAACTTTGCCGGCAGCTCTAAGCTCCACAACTTTTGAAGTGGAGCCAAGTAAACCAACTCTTATGATATCTCCAATAACGATCACAGGAGCTGTGAGTCTGAGAACTTTCTCAAAAACACTTCATATCTTTCAGTTAGTTTGTGCCAATAAGGCTGATGTTAATGTACCTCAACTTGTTTTGTGGTCAACCAGTGGTTGTAAGTCCTTCAGTCCAGTACATTTACTGCTAATGGGTGTGATAGGATGGAATCTACCAATGAAAAATCTGTCTGTGTTTCTTGCCATTCATTAGTCTGCACCGTGGCAGAAAGAGTGGTCACGTACACACTCGCTATACTTATCATGCTCGTGTGAGAAAGCCCTACTACTTTTCCCTTAATGTTATTTGTTACTCTTGCATTGGCAATTGAAGCTTTAGAAAACACGCGGAGACCAGAATTACAGGCAGGGCTCGGAATTTATTTTTCAGATCAGGTGCAAGTCATGTGGCATGTTGCAACCAACCTAAAAAGATTGGTTGCACAAAATTTTGCTTGGGTGAACCATATAAAGTAACGTAGAATTTAAGGAAAGCCTAATTACAAATTTCCAAAACCTTACTACTCCTCTTCTGAGTTTGAATCTGTATTTTTCTGATATTTATATGTTAATGATATGCAGTATATTATTGTACACTTGATATATTTACATACTAAAACCTTCAAAAATATTTGGGTACACCCACAAAAAATTATGCGGTACACAGCTCCAATTATTTTGTGTGCACCAAGGTGCACATGCACCCAGCATTTCAAGCCCTGCATGTGCAGTTCTATTGGTTAGTGAGTAAAGCACTGGACTGGCAAAAACTTTTTATCTTCAATTTGTTTTATGTCACATCTGCATGTATGATGATGAAGATTGATGATATATGTTTGGTGTCGAGAATACAACTTGACATAAAAAAACTACCAGTTGTATTCTCTATCCTAGAATGCCTGATATCATATTAAAGTCTTAGCTTTTCCTATAGGAATCATAAGGATGTCATGCAGGTTGAGTCTTGGTATTGCTAAAATCTAGTTTGATATTTTATAGTGATGATGATAAAATCTAGCTTACATGGTTGCCTGAATATCCGTCCTACCCCATTCTGACAAACAGATGCACTCGGCTATCTGTCACATGCTAATACTGGTCTTGCCCGGCCGCTATCTTCGGCAAAGCCACCCTATCACATTACAAGTTGAATTCCGAAGCCGGATTACGAACCCCTCTGTTTCTCCCGACAGAACAGCAATTATGGTCCGCATTTTGTGCTCATCAGTATTCCGCCCAGGTCCTGTTTCTCCAGCAGCCACGCTGGGCAGTCAGGAGGTAATGAAGCGACGCTTGCTTGTTGTTGTCAGGAATGCCAAATTTAGCCCCCCCCCCCCAATTGATGCCGAGAAAGGATACGAGTCAAGAGGCTCTTTACCCTTTCGCAGCTCCTGGCGCAAGGCTTAAGTGTTCCCCATAGAACTCTTAAACTGAAGTTGAAGGGCAGATGTGGCCATGTTGTGCCCCTCTAGTACAGTCAGACTTGTAAAACTTATGCTTCAACTAAAGTGAGAGAATGTGCTTTGTTTAACTAGTGTGTAAAACTTGTAGTTCAACTTCAGTGAAAGGTTTTTCTTTGTTTTGTTCTGTCTTTGGTTTGTCCTGGTCATCTCCTTTCAGTTATCTGGAGGTTGTACAGTAAGAAACCTATATTCCAAGCAGAGGTTAGGACTGTTTTCTGAAAAAAAATTTTTTTTAAGTTTTTAGCTTTTCTTTGCAAAGAAAAGGTGTAAAAGCCTGACAAAATGCCTGAAATCTAATTTAAAAACAAATTGTTCAAAACAGGCCAAACTTCTGCTTGGAGAATTATATCTTAGACTCATACATAGTTTGGGTAACTGTAAAGTAGAAATTTACTTGGTATATCTTTTTCTTTATGTGCTTGAGTCAGCATACCTTCCAGAACAATTGCCTCACACATCTAATAAAACTTTAGATCTTGTGTCCCTGATCAGTTCTCAGCTGTATAATAAGTTACATGGATGCATGACATATCCAGACTTCAGTGTATGCATTAAGCAGTACTCACAATAGCCTCCCCAGGCTGTATTTTACCTGTGACATTTTGTTTAAGCACCCTTCAGGGCTGTCGAGTCAGGCTGATGAGGGAGTTTTTATGGGCTAGAACAGCTTGTAGGGTGTGCTGGAGGGGGCATTATCATATCTCATGCTGGGAATAAGCTGGGAGATACTGCAGAATGCTTTCTCAATATGCTACAAAAATCACATCTTTTTGCTTATTTCTTCAAGGTACATGACTTGATTGATTGTACAAGAAGCGTTGAAAATGCACTACTGGTCTTGTGTAACAAATTTGTTCCGTAAACTTGTAAAAAGTCAACCAATTTGTTCCTTAAACTTGTAATAATAACGCAATGCTTTACAAGTGCGAGTGTTGTGATTGTATAGACAGTGGGACATTTTTATGATACTTTGATCAATTCCATGAATAGACAACTTTACTAAAATTGGTAAGTCACTGAATAAAGAGACTCTTTTACACAACCAAGTGTTTTATTCAGCCAACGCTTTGGTGACTGTCAGAATTGTCCTGAGGAAGGTGACAGACAGTCACCAAAATATCAACTGAATAAAACTGTTGTGTAAAATGAGTCTCTTTATTTACTTTGATGAATTGTTTCTTAAGTTACAAAATAGTTTTGAAGGAATTGGAGCAGTTCTAATTGGGGGTATAAGAGTTGTGATAGCTACAGTACTAGCATGAAAATGAAGGCTTTTATTTTGAAACATCAGCTTTTATTTTCTTTTCAGTATTTACAGTACGAAGAAAGGATGTTCAAAATTATCCCTATCATTCTTGCAAACTGCAAAGTGGTTAGCAGTACGCGTATTGTATTTCGCTTTGCAGGAAGCCCAAAATCCTATTTAGCATTCATAATCTTGTGAACTGCTAACTGTTAGATGTCAGGATAACCCAGCATGAATTTGGCACACTTGGTGAAAAATTGAAAAAGCATATACTCTATCCCGTTATTCAGCTGGTGTTCTCTGTATAATTTGTGCATGATCTATCACATTTCGTGGGTGGGATGGATTTCTTTTGTCTGGTAGATGCTGTGAAACAAGATTGGCCTTTTAAAAGCATTTGATAACCTTGTGAAGTATGTGTACACAGGCATTTTCTTTGTGTGTCCAGTATGATTAGTTATAGTCTTTAATCCTTTATGGCGCTCTCGAAAACTGCAGATTTGAATGAACTCTTTTAGTTTGCCCGATATCTTCAAATCTACAATCATATGGTGTACATATTATTCAGCTTTCTGTAGGTTAAGACAGCATGACAAGCCCATCAAACCATAGCTTGCTGATACTTATAACTGTTACATGCAAGAGGAGTCGAACAGTGGTTTTATATAGATCACTAAAGGAACTGCAACTTTTAAGTTTGATGAAGGAAATAAAACTAAGTAAGCTGTAACATTGATAGTATTATTGGTTATGACTTTCATTTTATCTTAATTGTATAAATGATTTGATAGTCATTATGTGCTCTATTGGATATGTTGTAAGTGTGAACATTCACAAACTACCTTATATTCTTTATTCCCCCAGCACATGGCTAAATTTGTTTTCTGTGTATTTTTGTTATGTTATTATATGCTAATTGATCAAAGCCATGCTAGAAATACTAATGCTGAAGTTCTGAAACTTAGGAATTTTACAGCTACATTGTCCATGCTTTTCATACAGTGTTGAGAGAATTTGTGGTTCACCCAACTTTATAGCAATGACCCTGAAACTGAGCAGTGTTCCACAAGGTCACTGAGAACATGTTCTCCCTGTCGCAGGTGCAAAGTGCCCCGGAATCTCTCTCCAGATTGCAGCCTCATTGGCAGAAATATCAGAGTTCAGCCTCATTTTGCAGCGTTCCCATGCGCAGCCCTGCTCACTCCTGCATGGAAAATCCATGGAATCTCCCTAATGTGGAATATTGGATCATAATTCACGGTGGAAAATGGCATGACAGGTGTGGAGGAATGTCGGCGGTAGCTGGTTGGTTAGCCGGAGAATTAGGCCGACATTGTTTGCTTCATCTGTACTATTATGATCTATCACAACTTCAGGCAAAACAGATGGGAGGGGACTACACATAAGTGTGTTTGAAAAGTCAAAAAAGGCTGTAGTCAGTCCTTAGCTATTGTTTGTGCAACATTTAATACTTGTTAAACGGTTTCCATAAAACATAAAACGTTGACGAGCTTTATGTTATGTGAGGTTGAAGTTTTAACTTCAAAACAGCTACATTGAATATGTAAATTGTAAAATGTACTGTGTCTTAGCATTAAATTCTAATCAAAATTTGGAACAGGATGATTGGATTTGATTTGGTGTAAAACCACATTCATAACTGGGTTAGGGGGCTGTCCTTGGTGCTGAACTCTGGGTAGTTCTGCAGAAGGAAATGTATTGATTTGAAAAGAGGTACTGGTTAGCTACAGTGCTGATAAAATACCCTACATATGTAATTTGTCCTATAGTAATTCCATTTGCTGTGGTGTGGAATGGTATTTCAGTTTGAATGGTTGTTTTCTTCTAGATATTTGAATTCTATACCCAGTTACATGTCTCAGATAGTTTTTTTTCACTCAAATTGGCAGATTTCTTTAAAATAGAGACAATATAGTGACAAATGATATTATTTCATGTTGTATTGAAATAATGCCATATTCAAGTCAAAGAAGTGTTATTTCTGTCACATTTCTGAGTCAAAGAAAAAATTTTGCTCATACCATTGCCTCCCAAAAATGGTGTCCTCAATAGGAATGGTTCCTGTCATATTTAGGAATGGTTCCTGTAATATTTCCATACCAATCTGTCAACTTAGCAGTTCGTATTTATGTGCAATTAATGTTAATTCCTGCAGCCAGGGTCCCCAGGGTGTCTGGCCTTTCTGTCCCAGCGACAACCTCATTAAACATGGATGAACCAGACCCGGTATTCCATCATAAAAATTCCTGCTGAATATTTTGCCAATTCAGTCATTTATACAATACATTGACTCCATATAAACTACAGAGGGTTTTTGTCAATTTTGTACAGAAGACCAGATGCAGGAATTTTCAGGACAATTTCAGCTTATTTTAAAAAATCCTTCCCATATCAAGCTCTTCTTCATAATAAATTCAGCAGATTTTATCCAGGCATCTCTCTGAATCTAGTACATGTAATCCAGCATGCTCAAATATGTGAAACAAGTCTGCTAGAGTACAACTCAGTGCCTCTAAGCACTTTCTAGTTTACAATGAAGAATTGCAGGCTGACGCTGACCAATCTGATATCATACGTTATACCCTGTTCTAATGCCATGCTTTTTGCAAACTACGAAAAGTCGTTTGGAAGACAAAGTACAGTAGGGGCCGTACGGCATTAATTCTAGCCCAGGCTGTCTCCGGTGAAAGGCAATACTCGTGCAGGCTATGTTTAACGACAGGAGTTATTGTCAGCAAAGGGCATCCTCCGCATATTCAATCACAGCAGAAGTAGAGGAATGGGAGTGTTACGGCTCAGAATGCTCACCCCGCTGCCCTTTAGCTTCTGTTTTTGTGCAGATCTAAGGGGACCGTGTGCAGTTTGCTCCAGGATTTATATTGCTTTGTCAACCTCTGTGCAAGGAATGCCCTTAGTCTGTGTCAAACTTTGGTTAGACCACTCTGCTCTTGTCAGGATGGATTGCTCCTGTACGGAAGTCATGCTTAGAGGGAATAGGAAAGTATGGTGAGGGAAAATGGCAAACTTTGCTACCTCGTTCAGATTCCTGAAGTGAATTTGGAGTCAGCAAAAGTTGGGGTTCTGTTGTAAAAAAAAACTATTTCTGTGGCTTGTGTCTATTCTAATGTTATATTCACCGAAAATGGTATTGAAACTAAACTGATGTCATACATATTTCTTACTGTAAATCACTTTATGTTCGCGATAGCAAAATTTTGCAGTCTGAGAAGAATGTTTGCAGTCTGCAAGTATACATTCATGGTGGCAGCAAAAAAATGTCAGCGAATTATTTGCTGATGGTAACAATAAGTTCGCGATACAGAAGTGACCACGAAAACTGCGAATGTAAAACTACCAGAAAAAAGAACTTGATTTACAGTATGTTTACCAATTCAGTGAGTACGATGACATGCATAGGAGCCATAGACTCATCCATGCACACAGAAAGGTGACCTTGTCGCTCATTTTTAATGTCGAGACAAGTATCCTATAAAACCATTGAAGACCCTTGTGATCCCTTGATAGACGTACTGTAGAGTGTAAGCATACATAAGAGTTAAACTGTCAACCCTATCATTAAATCTTTATCCCTAAGGTTTTATCAGTATGTCTCCTATAAAGCCTTACACTAATGTTTAAAGTGTTAGGTAACACCTTCCTAGACATATTATTGGGAAAAAGATTACCTAATTTTCTCACTTCATGAACATGTAACCATTTTATAATTGGCTGACTCAACCATATATGTAGGAAACATACCGGTATCTTGTAAATAGGGGAAATAAGTTTAGTTTTGTTCACAAGCTAACAAACTATGAATGACGATGATAGTAAAAAGGAGTTAAGAGTAATTTGTTCTGTAGTACAGAAAAGAGTAAATCTGAATCATGTTACAGAGAAAGTAGCTATTGTTTTGTTGTCATCAATTATTTCTTATTCTAATGATGCTAGAAATTTTTGTGAACCTAGAAAGGATATATGAAAATGTATTGTATACCTAGTGTATATGCATGCCCATCATATAATAAAACTGGAAATCTCTTACACAAAATCAATCGATCATTGATTTTCTCATCATGTATTATTTGTACGAGAAAGGATTTTCAGCTCTTCGCGAGTAAAATTGATGAAGCACAACAAATAGATTTGTTCTGGATACTTAGAACCTTTATCCATGAGCTACAGCACTACATCTAGTATGTTCACCGAGCAATTGTTAATCATAGGGCCATGTTGATTTGATTATATGGATGACATCCGCGGGCGCATGAATTTTCGGCCGTTTCCAAAGAAAAAAAAAGTTTCCAACCACACTGTAAATTGTACAAAACAGTTGCAAAATGAGCAAATATATACCGAAAGTTGCAAAAAAAAATATTTGAAAATGATTCCAATGTAGTATAATGCCAAAATCAAACAAAAAACTAAAATGCAAAGAAATGAATTTAAAGAGTAGATTATTCGCCATACCATACTGTGTCATTTGTTCAACCTTCATAACAACATAGATTTCATGAAAGCAACTTTTTTTTTGCAAAACTTTTTTTTTATTCGCGCGCTCGCATCAGTTTTGGGGTTCCCAGAGGATGTCATCCATATAATCAAATCAACATGGCCTAGACTGAAAGCAGCACCATGCCTGCATGTTGTCCATAGGTCAATCTACCCTGCAATCATCTTCCCAGTTTGATTACAGGCTAGCATCTTTCCTCCATTAGCTGGAATACATCTCAGAAGATCTGGGCACTGGGCATCCTTCATTAAGACAAATCCCTAAGTGGCTATTCGATTCCATTTGCTGATCTCAAGGGCTGCTATGTTATTCCAGTGTTGTTGCCCTTTTACAAGTTGGGTGTCAAATAGTTGACTTTTAGTTGTCATCCACTCATGTTTTGCTCAGAAATCGCCTCAGTAAAATGCAGCTAAAAAGAATGTTGGAATATTGGGTTACAGTATTCTTTAAATTGATATCTTGTCACAATATTTTTGTTATCTTGTCACACTGTTCTTGATTCAGCTGACTCTAACTTTTCTTTCCACTTTCAATGTTTCAATGTAAGTACATAATAATGCAGAATTGCTACAATGAGGATCTTGAATGCTAAAGACTAGAAAATGATGAACTGTTAAATCTTCTTTTGATTAGGCTTTTAAGTTCAATGATAATACTAGAGATATAATGCACTTAAATGGTGTAAAATGTTTTTACAAAATATATGAACCCCACATACAATGTAGAAAATCATAGAGATACATTTTCAAAAACAATACTAAGTGTACAGCCTCGCCAAGGTCAGTGCTATGTCACATGCATATTTGGTATCCTGTATCCAGTTTTGCCTAATGACATTTTGTGTCTGGAGAGAGCAGAGCAGGATGGGAGATTCCCTGATGTTATTATAGCGACTGATGTGTGCCTTTCATTTCGCAATTAGTTGCTGCTGTGTGTACGTCCGCTCCAAAGCTAATTCTGCAATTCAATTAAACGTCTCTCCAAACAGACAGCAAATTATCTGATGCCTTCGCTCTGATTCCTCATCCGTCCCCTTAATGTCGAAGTAATTTCATTTCCCGTTGTCATACTTTATTGCTGCTCGTGTGAGACCCCGTCTCGTGGGCCTGTCTTTCTTCCAAATTTCTTCTGCGAGACTTGACTGTAATAAAATCTGTCTGAAGGCAGTCAGTTGTATGATACGTTTAAGTTCAAGCATAGGAAAAATATTTCCATGGTGGTTTGTTCTTGCTATGAACATAAATTATCTGTTGGTGATAGAAACCATAAATAAGCACAAATTTACCCAGCATTTTGTTTCATACTTGCAATATCCACTGCAGTATAGTAGTAAAGAATGGCAATATGGAAATGGTACTCTTGCTCTGGTTTTAGTATTCCAGAAAAAAACAACCAGACACTAAACTTAATTCCATAACATCAAAAATCATATGGATATAAGTGCACCTTAAATTTTGTACTTCTATGCAGAGGTTCATAATTTTTACATAAACCTTAAACAAATATGATGTAACCCTTTATATTCAAACATAACCTTTCCTTGATCCACACATGCATGCTGTATAAGCCCCCTGTAGATTCAACAGTTTTGACATATTGTCCAAAGATGATGTAACGTCTCCATTAGTAATGCACATTAATCATAACCATGATGTATCAGCTTAAGCCTGGAGACTGTATTACTTTCAGATTAAGGAAAATACAGACATGCCTTAGATGGCCCCATTAATCTGGAGACAATGCAGAAGAAGCTGTCACGCCGCGCCTTTTATAATCTTCTTAGACATTGACTTCAGACAATACTGAAATATTTATTTTGTAATTTTGTTAGCTTATTGTCTACAAGCCAGGCTACAGTGGAATATTATAGACTGGCTGCCATGTGAGTAATAACAGTGGGATTCAAATAAAGAGCAGTCATTTAAAGCAGGCACAGCGATGGGGGAAAGGTCATGTGGGAATTGGGGAGGTGGGAACGACATAGAGAACTCAGCAGTTGTATTTCTGATGGGCGCAGTAAAACCTATTTTCTGTGATATGATGTTTTTGCTTCAGTTTTATGTTTATAGAAAACTGATGTCCTTATTTCCTTGATTGTAGCAGTTTATTTTTGTTGGACAGGGGTTATTCAGTGATTTATTTTGGGTTATAGACTTATGATAAGGGCATTATTTCACGTTGCTGTCAAATATCAATGTCAGCTTGACACAGATATGTCACATTAGATTTTTTTAGGAGTCCTATAAAATGCTACGATTTACAACCAGTATCCTAGGTATTTTACCCGTTTTATGAAAACATATTGTAATTTTACAGCTAAGAAATAAAGCATTTCTTGCTGCATATATAAGTGATAGATATTAATTCTAACCTAGATCCTTCAGAGTTTTCACACATTAATAATTTGTTGCCTAAGATTACCTTTGCTTTTAAGTCACATAAAAGTCTGTTCAAGAAACAGAACCACACGTACACACCTATTCAAAGCTTTTATCTCCAGAAGTTTGTTAAGAGACTTATGCCTTGATCACCCCATTTGCAGTCCATGAATGTCTACTATTCAACACTAAATTTCAAAGCCCGTAGGATGTATTGCTGGTGTCATGATGCCACTGATAAAGTAGGGCGCGGAAGATTGCTTGGTTTGCTGACAGGATGCAGGGCAATATTGGTTGGAGCTGAGCATGTGTTGTGCATGGGAAATAGGATAGGACATGTAGAGGGAACAGATGAGATGGACTATGTGTGCAAAGTCTCTGGAAAGGAAAATTGCTTTTTTATTTCGCCCTCAAGGGAGCAAAGTAAATAGCGTGTGTCTGTGTTTGCATGTGTGTTTTCGTGTCTCCCATGCCTAGAGGAAGGGGTTAAAGTCTGCCATCTCTATAACATAATATCTTCATGCAAGGACATTATATATGTATAATGTCCTTGCTTCATGTTTTAACCTACACTATGAAAAGCAATCAATCAACCAATTAACAAATAAAAACTTAAATACAATAACAAAGCCAAGCTACTGGTTCATGTGACAGCATCTGTACTTGGTCTCATTTTCTGAGGTGAAAATATATTATGACCTGATATGATGTTAAAACACAATGGTAACTGTCGTATTAACGAGCAAAACTAAAACCACAGCTGCAACAAACATTTAGGACTAGTTTTGACAATTGGATGACGTTATGTTGTGACTTCATAAAAAACTATTCTAGACTTATGTCAAAGTGCCTCCTTTTTCTATACATTTCAACTTTACAAAAAAGAATGGTCATATTGATAAACAGTTTCCTCAACCAAGAAAAT
Organism: Branchiostoma belcheri; assembly: GCF_001625305.1. Taxonomy (NCBI): domain Eukaryota; kingdom Metazoa; phylum Chordata; class Leptocardii; order Amphioxiformes; family Branchiostomatidae; genus Branchiostoma; species Branchiostoma belcheri. Next base: position 2,160,501 of record NW_017804076.1, read on the forward strand.
AAATTTTGCGTGCCCATCTTTTGGCTTGAAGATTCTAGAAATGGCAGCTTGTCAGCACAGTTTACTGTGATGGTGTCTCCTGTAGTATCCAAGATGGCTCCATCCTGACCCAGATGTGATGTTGTTGCCCCTGCTCAATTTCAATACCCCAGGCTGTTAAATGGGTCCTCTTTACAAACTACTTACATTCCACCCTCAGGGGTATCCTTGTCAACAATCAGTTTTAGTTGTAGGGTTTAAGCTTTGTTCCAACACATAATGTACAAGAAGGGAACTCACCATGAATTTTCAGTTGATCTCTTCAACCTTCATCAGATGTATGATCCACAAGGCTGATTTTCTGGAAGCGTGATGACATCAGGAGTAAATCAAAACCAACACAGATGAGCTTTCATTTGAACAGTCAGTTATCATAGTGTTGTGTGTTTTTAGATTCTCCATAATGCACATTTTGACTGACTTAAAAATACATTTTTCTCATGTTTTGTTTTTGTACACCTGTTATATTTATGAAAGATGTCTATGACAGCTTCATAGTTTGTGACACTGTAGTGATATGAAGAGTTTATAGTCCTTGTTTGTACATGTACATGTAAAAAGGAATGTCTATCTATATTTTGATTGATACACTAGTTACTATTACAGTCAATAACAATACACTGTGATGAAGAACAGTATAGAGCATTCACAATTAAGCCCTCCTTGCATGAAATTTTGTAAAAAGCTGTTTTACCCAATTTTACCAATTTCTTTTTTAGCATTCAACAGACAAGTCCCTGTCAGTGTGCTCAAAGTTGTAACTATACCATCTAGATAGTGGTCTGATAAATCTACCTAAAAGTATTTTTGATTGATCTCTGGAAGGTCCTTAAAGTGCGGGGATGTCCCTAACGTATCCATCATGACATGTATTCCCGTATTAAAGCACTCTGGGAGCAGTACTTGCCCTATTTACTCGGGTTTCCCGGAGGATCCCCAATATTTCTGCTGTCCCTGGGGAGATATTGACGATGTAAGGGACTAGAGGTGTAATGAATTCAGACACCTTTGATTTGGGGAAAATTACAACTTGGCTCTAATGAACGATCTGTAGCTCAGGGAAATGTGGGTGAATACAAACTAGCGTCAGCCGTATATATGTCTATATAACTCAACATTATGATGCCTCTTTGCTTCTTTAGAGGTTGTGGAATTTTAGTACGAAATTCTCGAAATTTAACTGTGTTTGAAGAAGAATTACTGTCCTTGGTGCTGAATGTAAAATTGTTGTATGGAGCTTGTTGGTATATGCTTGTCTCATTATCTAGTCATTAAGGTCTTGCAGGATGTGTATTACTATATATCCTATAGAAACATGCAATGATCTAGATATGTGCTGAAAGTACTTTGATACTTAACTGAAATGTGCCATTGTAATCTTGCTCTTTCAATTAATAAACATGTACCTTGCCCGTGATTAAACTATGTGTCATATACTAGTATACAGTGTTTTCTAGGCTTCAAAGATGACATTTTGATTCATATGATTGAATTCATTGGATTTAATTGTAATGTGGTGATTATGCAATTATTAGAATAGAATACAATAATGCTGCTGATGTAGACTACATCATTTCTTTGCCTTACCATCTGTTTTTTTAACGTGAGAATGTTTTCTGCCCCCCTCCCCACCTCAGTGTACGTACATCACAATACCACAAGTGGAACACACGCACGCCGTTATCCTGAGCAAGCCGGCATGGATGTGGGGCGCGGAGATGGGAGCCAATCAGCACGGAGTCTGCATCGGGAACGAGGCCGTATGGTCAAAGCTGTGCGGACCTGACACAGAGGAAGAGAGGCTGCTGGGAATGGATTTGCTCAGGTAACTTTAGAGTGAGCACCACTTCTACTGAGACTTTGTTTTGAGAATTAAGTTTGGTTTTTAGCAGAAAACAGTACTTTTCTGTGATTGTTCTACTTGTAAACTGTCCATCGTTTTAATTTAATTTAAATCAGGTAACCAAGTACTTCTTGTAGCCTCCTGTAGTATACTAATTCTTGCAGTATAATCTCCTGTCTTATGCCTCCCTAACCATGGTCAGTTAGCAAGTTACACGGGTGATACCCAGGCTATTCATACCGGCCATCTTCATTAACATCTTGGGATAACCATATCTGTCTGTCTTAAAGCAATTCAATGATATCAATATGGATCCGAAGTGATATCGTTGTTCATAATCAGGTTGGCTTGAACAAAATAGAGTTGTTCAAAAAGACACAAAAAAACTAGTATCTCTTCCCAATCCACCACCCCACATGCTAGTAGTACTAGTATCTAAAATTGCCTCTGTTTGACTGACCTGGCAGCAGTAGTGGTCTCTCACCAGAGTCCGACTTTAACCCTGTGAGTGTCAAGGCTGATCAGACCTTGGCATCATGACCAGGCCCTTGACATTAGTAAGGTTAACCCCACAGAAGCTGGTGTAATTGAATCTGGTGTCAATGTGAACTTGACCCTGTGGCTCAGGTCACCCAGCTGTGTAATGGGGATCAGCTGCTGAAACAGACGGGAGGGTCTGAACTCCAACAAAACTGGCAAAGGTCAGGGGAATGATTGGGCCAACTAAACCCTGATGGTTGTTTGCAACAGCCTCCTCTTTTAGCATTCCTGTGTTCCCATGTGTGCTCAGTAAAGTTTTAAAGACCTCCAGTTGTTCTGAACTCTTGAGCAAGGCTAATTAGGCAATGGTGCTAAGGTCAACTACAAGTAGACCCTAATAGTTGTTTATTTGCAACCTTCCATTCTAATCCTGGGTCTCATTGTTAGCTGATGTTTTAAGCTAGAAAACGTCTATTGTTTAAGATTCTTATCAGTGACAATCACCAAATTAGCAGTAATTTTGACTGATTATCAAAGGAATGCATCTTGTTTTATTACAGCTGGTTTCTTAGTTTTATATGTTAACTGTTATGACAGCAGGACTTGTATTTCCAAATGTTGTAAGTTAATTACACAATGATTGTGTACTTCAATGTCCCCCAGACTTGGACTTGAACGAGGTTCCACGGCCAAAGAAGCCCTGGACGTGATGACCACACTACTGGAGCAGCATGGGCAGGGCGGACCATGTATGGAGGAGGGGGGGACACCTTGGTGCTACGACAACAGCTTCATCATCGCTGACAGGAGAGAAGCCTGGGTGCTGGAGACAGCCTCCAGATTGTGGGCTGCTGAGAGGATCACCAGTCAGTGTTTCCATCAGTCATTCATTCATTCATTTTTCATCCATCCATCCATTCATTCATTCCAAAATCACTTTCAAGCTACTCAATTTTTGTTAAAGTTAAATCAAGTCAAGTGGGACGTTGAGATTGGTTGCGGATGGGAGGGGGACGCAAGGGAGTGCAACAAACAAAAACTGTGAAAGACAATGACGGCCTGCCTCAGTGCCAAGTTCTGATATGTGGTGAAGGAGAGAGAGAAGATCTAAGTCATCCCCACAACCATTCATGGTGCATATGGCTGCCCCAATCTCCATTTCTGTAGGCCACACACGTCACATCTTTTAAGATGTTCACATAAATTGTTATTCAGGCCATGTGCATCATGTGAATTTGGGATAGCATTCGACAAAGCTTTGCATACTGACATTTTCCAAGCCACTTTAGTTTTAGCAAGTATTTTACACCAAATTATGTGTACAGCAATAATGTTAATGAATATATCTACACATAATTTTTTAGCAATAACCAAAGGCTTGCTGATAATGTTTATGCGAGACCTAATATGTGTGTTCTGATTAGAATACTTGATTGGGCATAATTATAAAAGTTAATTGAATTAACAGACACTCAAATAAAGTTCCTTAATTAGTATGTGATAATCTACAGAGTATTCTTATAGATGCTCACATTTCACGACTGATATTCAATGAGAAAGAGGTTCTGACAGTGCCTCGATATACTGTAAATCACTTTATGTTTGCTGTAGCAAAAGTTCACGGTCTGAGAAAAATGGCAGATGTGGCAAAAAGAAAGTCATTTATACATGGCTCTAAAAGACAAACTGAAGTTCAGAGTTGTAGCTACAATGTACAATCAATCACGAGACTTATGTAGATGAATATCATTATAGATGAGTCACTGCAATTTCATACCCGTACATGTGAAATGGAATACCCGGTAGAAGTGTGTCAGGGTAGTCTTGAGCTGCCCTCATACAAAGACTGTTGCCCTCAGAGCTGTAGGGATTATGCATGCAAGTAAGAATGGATTGATCCCCCTCTAGTATCCAAGTCATCACCCTTACTCACTGTATGTCTGCAGGCGGGTGCCGTAATATCTCAAACGAACTCAGTATCCGGACCAAACTCGATGCCATGTCTGAGGGCCTTAAGGAACACGCCCAGAAACACAACTACTGGTCGCCTGATGAGGGGGACTTTGACTTCGCACGTGCCTACAGCCAAGACTTGCCTAACAACATCGACGAGGACCCCACGGGAAGGGCCGGCGCTGGGAAGAGGTTGATGGAGAAGTATTCAGGTAAGGGACTGGTAGTACTTGGTACTTACATTATTTTGTAGACCCAGATCCTCCTGCACCTCAGGTAAGGAACTGTCTGGTACTTGGTACTCACATTTGTAGACCTAGATCCTACTGTGCCTCAGGTAAGGGACTGTCTGTTCCTTAGTACTTATCCTCCTGCACCTCAGGTAAGGAACTGTCTGGTACTGTCTGGTACTTGGTACTTACATGTAGACTTACATGTAGATCCTCCTGTGCCCCAGGTAAGGAACTGTCTGTTCCTTGGTACTTAGACTTAGATCTGCCTGTGCCTCAGGTAAAGAACTTTCTGGTACTTGGTACTTAGACTTACATCCTTCTGTGCCACAGGTAAGAGAGTGTTTGGTTCTTCGTACTTACTGTAGACTTAGATCCTCATAAGGGACTGTCTGTTAATGTCTGGTACTTGGTACTTAATGTAGACTTAGATCCTCCTGTGCCTCAGGTAAGAGACTGTCTGTTCCTTGGTACTTAAACGTAGATCCTGCACATCCCTATTGACTAATAAGACTGCGAAGTTACTGGAACTTTAGAACAACGCGGTCACATCATCTGCCTAACTCTGTAACTATATATATGTATAATCGGTACCCATTTCATTTGAAGATATCACAGTAGCTTCCCTAACTTTTGCTCTTTGTAGGGCTTCTTGTGCAACAGTGAATATACATGTACATGTACCCAATTGTCATAGCCAACCATTACTGTACATGCATTACAACAGTCCTACATATACATGTATACATGTATACATGTATGTATAAGAATCTTCACTGAATCAGTTATAATGCAGTTACTATAACAGTAAACTTCATGTAGTCTCCTTCCCATAGTATGCAAACATTGTCAAGTACTTCCATGTAGAATACATGGTAATACAATTAACTATATGTACATGCACCCCACCAGTCCTACCCAGATGCATCGATGCATTGCCCAGTCCACAGAGCAAACCCAACTACATGATGGATGTGTCTGAAGACTGATTAATGCAGTTTATTGATTCATTAAGGCTCCAGGCTAGCCAAAAATTGCCCCAGAATTAGTAACTCTTGCCCAGGATGTCCTGGTGACTACAGATGGTCTGGGCGCCCAAAACAGCCAGGTTTTCACTCACTCACAGGATTGATTTTAACCGTGAGCGTTGTGGCCAACGTAATTTGGTGCAAGTCATACCCAACTCTGATTAGGTGTAATCAATCTGTCTGGAGTTTAATTAATTGCTTGATTGGTCATTTATTAAGATGTCAGTAATATAGTTGATAATAGGAATCTGATGGTAAACTTGATGGTTGCAGTCTAGATTAAAATCAGGAGTACTGCTGTAACGGTAGGTAGAATTAATGTCATGACACTACATGTACATGACATGAACATGCATTTATGGTTGCTAAAATTATTTGTTATAGATCAAATGACTTCATACCTAGATCCTAAATTTGTCAGTAAGAAAATATCAGAAATGAAAATGTCAAGCCCTGCTGCAGTATCAAAGAAAGCCACTAGGAGACCTACATCGAACTTGTTCTTCATTGCTGACACATTCCTACATAATGTAACTAAATATCAGTATGTCAAAGATCCATCCACAGCTTCTTAAAGTTATGCTGTACAAAAACACACAGACCTGAAAACATAACCTTCTTGGAGAATCTTCTTCTCAATAATCTTAAGAATTAGTTACTTGTTGCAAAGGTTTATGTTAGCATTTACATGAAGCAATCTCTGCATTTCAGGCTTTACTCATAGTTGCATAAAACTTTTATATTATGAATGCAAAGTTTTCATTTTGTTCTTCCCTCCCAACACAGGATCCATCAAGGCTCAAACAATGTTCACCATCTTGAGAGACAAGAAGAGCGGAATCAACATGGACGGCTCTTTCCGAACAACGGCGTCTATGGTGTCCATCCTCCCCCCTCCCGACACGGGCACGCCCTGCTGCCATTGGTTCACTGCGACCCCTGACCCCAGCAAATCCGTCTTCAAACCCTTTATTTTCTGTGACGGAGTGGAGATCGCGAAGTACACGCATTCGCCAGAGAGAGGGGCAGACGACCCAGCGAGGATAAAGCCTCGGTTCAAGTCAACGGTGGACCGTAGGCACCCCCTGTACCGGGCACACGAGAAAGCCATGATGGCAGCAGAGGGCAACCAGGTATACTTTGCAATTGTTTGCTGTGCTTTTCACAGTTATTGTGTACATGCACTCACCTACTTTGTATTACCAGTCTTCTCCCTACTGTCTGACTGCATAACCAGTGCAAACTTGGCGTCAAAAGGCTGCATAATCTTTCTCATCTTTGTCTTCCTTATCCCCATCAATATGGCACTGGGGGATAAAATGTTGAGTAAAAATGTTGAGTACCACATTGTGCAGTTTAAAAACAAATGAAGTCAAATGACTGGACAAGGTTTCTATGTATAACAGGTACTTTCAATTAGATAAGGTCTCCTTCATCAATAACAATGTTATGATTTATGCTGTTCAATAACAAAAATTCAGTTGAATAACAAAAATGCAAGTACCTTGATCTGCTCACAAATATTTTTCAGGATAAGCGGAAAGAGTTGCAGAAGACAATGGGAGAGCTGGAGGAGCAGTGCATCATGGGAATGGAAGCGTTCCTGAAGGATGCGGCGCAAGATATGGCGGACGAGGACGAGATTCGCGAATTGTTCATAGACTGTGTGGAGACTGAGATGAAGTTCTACAAATGAGGGCAGAGGGCAAGGGGCAAAGTTGAAAGGTTGTCTCTATGGAAACTCCAAATAAGGAATATGAAGGCAAAGGTACTTGAAAGGATTATTGACTACAGAATTCTATTGTACGTGTGGCTGGCTACTGTTAAAAAAATATTAGTTGTAGAAGAAATTTGGGCAAAAATGTGCTCATTTTGTAACAAAATTAATTTTGATGCATTCATTGTAATCTTCCTGTTTTTTGATGAGAAATAATTCCCACCCCAATTCCCTAATTGAATACAGCAGAATCAATGAGTGATTTTAATATTAATATAAAGTACAAATTGAATGTAGTAATGAGTGGTACTCAAGATCCATATCACACAATACTCCAGATCCGTGCTGGGATGTATCTGTGTCCTTGGCAGAGTTAGCTGATCAGAACTATTGTATAATTCCAGACTAGGACATGGTGTTTTACACCTCAGAACACTTACCATAGTGACCCTAACATGAAAAGCAGAAGACTTGCAAAGACAGGTACAATGCAGTTCTCCTTGCTCAAGGTATCAATATACTGCTAGGACCAAGTGTACAAATGTGGCTATAGCTGAAGGAATGTGGTATAAAGCTAAGCTTTAGCTGAGAAAACCAGACATGAGTTGACCGATTGACAAAAGATGGTGCTCTGCTTGTGCTTTTCAAAAGCAGAATATACTTCTTAGAGGTACTGTATACATGTGCATCTGAGGATATTCCAGAGTGGTTTGAGTTCTGACATGGTGTAAGACTGAGGGCTCATTCAATTCCATTCTGGTAGACTGCATCAAATTGTGCATCACTTTTAGATCCAAAATGCTTTGCTTAACCACAATCAGCAATCAGCTTTGCAATCAGCACTAGAAGGTTTGACTGGGAGATGTCAAAAAAATAGGTTGTGAATGTGCAAAAATGTAACAATAGGTGTTTGGCAAAGCCAAAAGGCAGAGATCTAGAAGCTGTGATGAAAACTAGTAATGGATGAAATGAGCCCTCCATGTCCTGGTCTGATGTCCACTACATACTGCACAATGTGTACCTGTGCCATTTACAAAGCTGCTGAGAAAAAATGTACTTCTGTAGTATATAGCATGAGTCCAACTTGTTGTAAATCTAGCAAACAGAGAACAAAAATAAACTAAAACTACAAAAAAGAGTGAACTGAAGTAAAATCTCTGCTGAAACTGTTTTTGTCGTGATGTTCCAGGGT
>NW_017804076.1:2169002-2170122 GCF_001625305.1 Branchiostoma belcheri
GAAAGTCCTTTTCTTCCTAGTTGTTACAGTTTTCCCATCTATCATTGCAGTGGTTTGATTAAAAGTTCAAAATTCAATGTTTAAATTTTAACCCAGCCTTTTGTGTTGACTTCATGGCTCATTTCATAGCATTTAAGCCTATAATAGGATGTCTAGACCTGTTTTTATTTTTTTCGCCCTGTCGCTTCATATTTTTTCTGAAAAAATCCGAGAACCAACAAATTAAATTGGTGTGGCCTTAGTAGTATTTCTTCAGAAGCATGATCAAAATCATGTCTCAGTCACCAATTTTGTAAAGCTCCTCCACTACTAAATCCTGTTACAAACAACTCATGTCTGATAAAGTTGCAGGAAGTTTTTCCTTGTGTATTTTCAGTCCTACCTAAACAGTAACTGTTGTTCAACAGAGTTCCAATGTCAAAACTGTCATCTTGGGTTTGCCCATTTAATATACTACCATCCTGTACAATTGCTATTATGTGTGAAATGCTGTCAATAATACCACAAATAAGTGTGATAATGACATAAAAATATAGCAAAAGATAACAGAAATCTACATCAAGGAGAATACATTTCGAAAAAATTTAAGGCTGAAAGTATGTTGAACAGCTAGAAGGTCTGATCTTAAAAGACTAGCAAATGCCATGACATGCATACATGTATGTGAAGCTTGATCTGCATAATACCAATGAACAGTTTAAGATCTACCCACTGTGGATATGGCAGGCAGGTATAGTTGGTTGCTGCTGGCTGCAACAGTTTGTGATATATATGTAATGGTACATGTACCTGTACTGCAAAGAATTCTACAGCTATGAATTGGACTTGATGCCTAGTATAATGAATTGGACAGGCTTTTTTCTTGGCTACTCTTGTCATCAGCATTTGTCAAAGTTAGAGTAAATGTTTGGCTTGGTAGCCTTTCAACATTGGTTCCCATTGTCAGCTTACTTGTTTTTCATTGATATCTGTTACCTTTATGAAATTCTAATATTCTACAACACAGAACTCACCCTGATGATGTAATAGACATAAAAACTCTACAAAATCTTCATAGTAAAAGCTTCCTAGAATTGTTTAATTGTATTGAAAACAATGAGAATAGAGAGAAATTAAATTT
>NW_017804076.1:2170142-2186790 GCF_001625305.1 Branchiostoma belcheri
ACCCAATTCCCTAATTGAATACAGCAGAATCAATGAGTGATTTTAATATTAATATAAAGTACAAATTGAATGTAGTAATGAGTGGTACTCAAGATCCATATCACACAATACTCCAGATCCGTGCTGGGATGTATCTGTGTCCTTGGCAGAGTTAGCTGATCAGAACTATTGTATAATTCCAGACTAGGACATGGTGTTTTACACCTCAGAACACTTACCATAGTGACCCTAACATGAAAGCAGAAGACTTGCAAAGACAGGTACAATGCAGTTCTCCTTGCTCAAGGTATACTGCTAGGACCAAGTGTACAAATGTGGCTATAGCTGAAGGAATGTGGTGTAAAGCTAAGCTTTAGCTGAGAAAACCAGACATGAGTTGACCGATTGACAAAAGATGGTGCTCTGCTTGTGCTTTTCAAAAGCAGAATATACTTCTTAGAGGTACTGTATACATGTGCGTCTGAGGATATTCCAGAGTGGTTTGAGTTCTGACATGGTGTAAGACTGAGGGCTCATTCAATTCCATTCTGGTAGACTGCATCAAATTGTGCATCACTTTTAGATCCAAAATGCTTTGCTTAACCACAATCAGCAATCAGCTTTGCAATCAGCACTAGAAGGTTTGACTGGGAGATGTCAAAAAAATAGGTTGTGAATGTGCAAAAATGTAACAATAGGTGTTTGGCAAAGCCAAAAGGCAGAGATCTAGAAGCTGTGATGAAAACTAGTAATGGATGAAATGAGCCCTCCATGTCCTGGTCTGATGTCCACTACATACTGCACAATGTGTACCTGTGCCATTTACAAAGCTGCTGAGAAAAAATGTACTTCTGTAGTATATAGCATGAGTCCAACTTGTTGTAAATCTAGCGAACAGAGAACAAAAATAAACTAAAACTACAAAAAAGAGTGAACTGAAGTAAATCTCTGCTGAAACTGTTTTTTGTCGTGATGTTCCAGGGTCTTCGGTGTTGAGGTGCTGCTTTGTGACTGTATGGAAACTTTTTTGGAGAAATGTATTGTAGAGTATGATTGGTCCAGTACTAATTTAATGCAAAAACATCCTGCCTTATTTGGATATAAGGTAGTACTGTCAGACTTTACCAGTGTAGTAAATTTGTCTCATAGCTTACAGGAGACAGTCGAGCATGAGTGTTGGGTGTACTTTCTGTCCAATATTAACGTGCTTCCAAAGTACATATACAACACCAAACATTCAATTTGCCTTTAAAAATGATCAAAAGTGTTACACAGTCTCTCTTCAGGAATGCATATGGTCTATACAATCAATTATCATTTAATATATAAGCCTCAACATAGCATAGCATAACTGTTGTATATGAATGTTTACGATTTTAAAAATTTGAGGAGCCAAAGGCGTAGGACATTAATAAGCCTGTAATGTACCACTTTGCCAACAAGTTGTAACATTCTGAATTTTTAAAAAAAGATATATTATGTAACAAACTGCTTTGGACACTGTTAAATTGATTTTGTTGCTAAGTAACAAAAATGCATGCTGCTGCTTTACAATATCCAAAAAAATCGTCTAAACATTTTTTTTATAGTTGTTAGTAGTATTTCTTCAGAAGCACGATCAAAATCATGTCTCAGTCACCTATTTTGTAAAGCTCCTCCACTACTAAATCCTGTTACAAACAACTAATGTCTGATAAAGTTGCAGGAAGTTTTTCCTTGTGTATTTTCAGTCCTACCTAAACAGTAACTGTTGTTCAACAGAGTTCCAATGTCAAAACTGTCTGATCTTGGGTTTGCCCATTTATACTACTGTAAAGATAGACAACCAGTCACGGTGAACGCTCAAACTCAACTGGTTTATTCAATCTGCAACCGGCCGGTTCTAGAGCCCCTTCCCTCGAACGGTACCGGTATAGATCACCTGTTCGAACACGACGCTGGCACGTGCGCTGGCACGTGTTCGAACAGGTGACCGCGGCACCGCCCAAGGGAGGGGATAGAACCGGCGATAATACAATGCTTAATAAAACTAACAATACACATTGTTACATTACCATCCTGTACAATTGCTATTATGTGTGAAATGCTGTTAATAATACCACAAATAAGTGTGATAATGACATAAAAAATATAGCAAAAGATAACAGAAATCTACATCAAGGAGAATACATTTCGAACAAATTCAAGGCTGAAAGTATGTTGAACAGCTAGAAGGTCTGACATGCATACATGTATGTGAAGCTTGATCTGCATAATACCAATGAACAGTTTAAGATTTACTCACTGTGGATATGGCAGGCAGGTATAGTTGGTTGCTGCTGGCTGCAACAGTTTGTGATATATGTAATGGTACATGTACCTGTACCTGTACTGCAAAGGATTCTACAGCTATGAATTGGACTTGATGCCTAGTATAATGAATTGGACAGGCTTTTTTCTTGGCTACTCTTGTCATCAGCATTTGTCAAAGTTAGAGTAAATGTTTGGCTTGGTAGCCTTTCAACATTGGTTCCCATTGTCAGCTTACTTGTTTTTCATTGATATCTGTTACCTTTATGAAATTCTAATATTCTACAACACAGAACTCACCCTGATGATGTAATAGACATAAAAACTCTACAAAATCTTCATAGTAAAAGCTTCCTAGAATTGTTTAATTGTATTGAAAACAATGAGAATAGAGAGAAATTAAATTTATGAAGAAATGTGAATAGCACGAATGTATTATTGAGGACAAACTGAAAATGGAATTCATTGCTGTTACCACCTTGATATGTTGCAAATGTAAGCATTATATGTTTCAAATGCCCTGATAAGGAATCTCATGTACATGTACAACTGTGCAATTATTGTAGTGTGATCTTACAAAAATCTGTTAAGAATGCCATTCATTCCATTGCTGTTGAAATGTTTCTTTTTTCTTTACACAATGTTGCTGCTAGATACTTTAATTTGTTAAGACATGACTCTGTTGACAGAAGCTGTCTATTCCTATTAGTTGTACCTTGTCCTGGAATGTTTTGAATACATAAAACTAATCACCATGAATACCTGATGCCTGCCCTAGAAAATTTATGCAAGGTGTATAAGCCTCTGCAACCATTTAATACAAAAACATTACAACTTGAACAAGTTGCTATATTTCTTGGAAAATGGTTTGAAATTACAAACTTTTAGAACTGTTTAGTGATCAAAGTGTTTTGATGCTAGATTGTTGGATACATAAAATTCAATGTGTATAAGATTACTTCTTATCATATTATAATCTACAGTAACTATTACTAGTAATTTAGTTATCAAGAATGATGGGGTCAGTTTTGGCTCTTTTTCCTATTATTGGTTTAGTATAACTTACTCTTTCATGCATGTGCAAAACAAAACACACCATCAAGATTGCCATCACTGATAAATGTATTGCTTGACTATGGAAACTGGTTACTCGTGTACTACAAGAAACATTACAATCAAGTACAAATCTTCAAGGGAAAAAATGCAAAATGTTCACTGTATGCAACAAATTGTAAACGGCCCATATGATATGAAACTAATGACTTTGTGTTAAGGAATATCAAATGCAATTATGCTAGCTATACTGAATTAGAGGTGAAATTTTGGCAAACAGCAGAAATACTAAGTTTATTTTCCATGCAAATGAATCTGTAATGCTGGGCAGCTTTTTTTTATATAAACCTCTTGACTATACATTGTAGCCTGGACACCTTGCTTCTTGGGGATACATCCTTACATCTGCTTGTGACTGGATCATCAAGCTATGAGAGGTCTGGCAGCCAGGCTACTGTGTAATATTGGTCATATTTACAAAGACAGCACCAAAGATTAGTGTGTTAACCAATTCAATTGGCCAAGGTACTTTAAGTTGTATACCTAGATGATGAGATAGCTTATTTTGAATTATGGTCAAAGTGTACATATTGGGAGCTTTGTGCTCTTGTGCGGCTTGCAATAAAGCTAGCTCTAATAAAGAAATGTGTGATGTCAAACTTATCTGCTGTCTTGCTGAATATACAACCCAAGGGTAGTTTTGTTTAAAATATACGACTTTGTTTATTTCATCCATTCTTTGCCTCATGAAATTCATATTGGTTTTTATTTGAGAGCACCTGAGTGTGAAATTGTTTTGCCACATATGAAACAATTTTGCTCATTGCAAATCTTTAAAATCAAGTTTTCATTGATTGATTGGTTAATATACTATTAATTTAGTATTCAATGGTCGCAAAAATGCTGTACAAATGTAGGTTGACAAGACTATCCTCCTGACTGTGTGACCAAAAGTAACATACCTTTGAAAATGCTGTGTACTCATTTACAGTTGTAAAATAGGGAGGGCAACGTTTCAATCAAGCCGAATTTTGAACCCTCCAGTTTGAAAAGCATTTCACTCAGTTTTGTTGAGTCCTAGTACTGATATGTTTAGGTCAAGGATATTTAAATGATGATGATAATTGAATTCAATGAGGATTTTAAAAGTTACACACATGATTGACCTTTTTGAGTGATTAAAGCTTTTGAACAGTTATTCAACAGTTTCCCCCTCAACAACTTTGTCCTGCTTCAAGATGTCAATGAATTCAGTACAAGTCAGACGAACGTCAGGATCCTCATTCAAACACTCTTTCATTAGTGAGCCCCATGGGGTTGTGGGCAGAGCCTCATTTTGTGCAGGCATTCGGATGTGCTTACCTGCACCATCCTGAATCTGGTTAACTCTAAGACCAGCTATCTTGTCAACCTCGCTGATCTTTTTCAGACTCCACATTTCCCACATCATCAGACCTACACTGTACATGTCTGCAGACTTCTTGTAGACTCCTCCCCGTAGCACCTCAGGTGCAATGTACAGGTAGGGTGAGGCCAGGGTGTCTGCTGTCTCTGGCAGCTGGGGTCGCCGTGGTTCACAGGGGCTTGTCAACTTCAGTGTTTCTTGTGTTGTAACCTGTGAAATGACATGACACTGCTTTAATACCACAATGTAATTCTTTTGGTTTATCATCACATTGTCCTGGGTTGGTTGAGAAGTCTAAACTTTAATCCTAGTGTTGTTGGACATGTTAGACTGAACAACAGGTTTAAAAGAGAGGACTACTTACCAGAACTGTGTCCATGGATAGCTCAATATGAACCATCCCCTTCTTGTGGAGATACTCAAGACCCCTTCCAACATCCAGCAAGGCACGCCTGATGTTGTCGGTTGTCGCAATGCTCTTCCGCTTGCCCAGCAGAGACCTCAGCGACCTTGATGCTGGTTCTAGAATCAGCATGGGGATGCCTTCTGGACCTTTAGCAGCGCCTAACATCCAGATGATGTTGGGGTGTATGGCACTCTTTTGTGTGGGGTGCCGCATCCGCCTGCATTTGTGTGAGAAAAGATATTGGGGCTTTTACTCTATATTCAGCATGACATGGCTGCCAACATTGCAGTAAAGACTCAAACATTTCACAGTAGACAAAGAATATAATTTGCAAATAACAGAAAATTAAGGCATTTTGTGTGTTTCAACCCTTTACGTAAGGACCCTATGATATTTCATTAAAACTCACCTAAGGCATTTCTCCTCTGAGACTATTCGTAGTATGTCTGCGTCTGATCTTTCTTTGGACACTTTGACCAGCACGTCACGAAAAGTCGCTTCCTTCTTCTCGTGCAGTTTTCCTTTGTTGATGTGACTGAACATTCCAATACCAACGATGGCATCTTCTACAGACACCTGTTCTTCGTCGTAGTCCAACTCCTTGACGTGGCGTATGCCGAAAATGTTCAGGTTGTTGTGAATGTTCTCAACTTTCTTCTGAAGACTCCCCACGTCCTGCTTGACCTTTTCCGCGGATCTTACGTCGTCCTTCAGATGCTCGACAAGTATCAGATTGGATTCTATGGCCTCTCCGATGCTCTTCTCGCAACTGTCGACGAAGAGATACGATGGCCTCATCTGGTCCTCGACGTAAGCTCGCAGGGTCTCTCTTTCCTTAAACTTCTCCAGAACCTTCAGACCTTGCTTCTTCATGTACTCCACTTTGTTTTCGTTAAACTTTCGTTTGGCTTTCATTTCGCCGATCTTCCTGAAGATACTCTTCGGGCTGATGAAGAACATTGCTGGGGCCGAGAGGAGAGCCCCTACGGCTCCCACAGGTATCCACAGGGGAGATGAAACTCCAATCAGCACCTTTTCCATGATCGTCAGGTCGAAGACTGCTTCTTCAAAGCTGCTTGTGGCAGAGCCGATGACCTCGACGAGTGACCGGTCCATTTCCTCTGTGTCATCTTCGTCACCTTGCCTTGTAAGATTCTGCTCGATTGCTGACATCGCTTCTTCGATTCCTGACAATTCTTCCCTGAATACTTCTTCCACGTCTGCTTTGGCTTTCTTGAAGTACCCTTCCCTTTCCTCCCAGTCCATGATGAAGTTTTGAAGACGAAGACACACCTCAGACTCAACCGCTTTCTTCACGACGTGAACGTCTGATTGCTCGGTGAGCTCCGATGATGACCATGATGTCGCCATTTCCTGAACGCACGGGGTATCTTCCAAGAGATCCCTGACTCTGCTCACACATTCCTCTACGTGCTGCTTCAATCGTTTCTTCATCCTTTCAATCGTCTCGGACGCTTTTCTTTTTAAGATGCCCAATTTCTCTTCGGTCTTCTTGAGGCGTTTCTGTCTCTCTTCGTTTTTCATTTTCCCTGACCCTGCATTTGCGATGGTGGCGTCCAGCATGAACTTGATTCTGCACAGGACCTGATCTAAGAAGCTGCAAGAAAGAGAGTAGCAGAGTACATCAGTGTTATGCCACGATAATTCCCAAATAACATTACAACCCGAATAATGTATGGTGTATTTTGTGGTGTGTTAAAAGTTTGGTAGGAAGTAATAGACAGACATTTTAGTGATTAGCTTTACCTGTAGTACACTTGCAGCTTGTTCTGTAGTGAAACAGGAATGAGCCGCTCTATGCCGTCCAGAAGATGGCGGAAGTCCTTCATCACAACGCCGTGCTGCAGAGCCTTCGCTGCGTCGGATGTGCAAAGTCGGAAGACCTGGTCTTCCGTACACCCGTGCCAGTAGCGTCTCAGGACACGCAGCTGCTCCTCTTGGACCGTTTGTGCTTCGTGGACAGGGACTTGGTCCCACTTGTTGCAGACAAAAATTGCTGCTCGAGGTGAAAAGTTAGCCGCAGTCGTATCTTTCATTGGGTTGACTTTTGACTGCCGGATTTCGAGTTGTTCTTTTCCTTTAGCACTGACAACCGCCAAGAGTCTGCCAAGCTAGAATAAGAAAAACATTGCCGTTACAAACTTGTTCTCTTTAACATTGTTTGATTGTTTGTTTGTTTTGTTGAATCAGCACTGATGGTAAAAAGATGGGCAGGCTTTGATCAATGACGCAATGGAAGCAATGACTTTGACAGTATCAAATGTTAAAGGCAAAAGGATGCCATTAGCTCCACTCACCCTGTCTTTCTGAATGCCTCCAGCGTTAGCGCTATTGATGACGTATATAAACGCGAAGGCTTCCTCCATGTAGTCAAACACGACCTCGTCCATCTTCTCACTCTCCCCCACTCCTGGGCTGTCAACGATCGTGATGCCCTCCTAGAAAGCAATCGAAAGTTTTTGTACGAAAGCGCTACTAAAGAAAAGGTTTATACAAATGGAACCTTCTTCTTCTTCAAAGACAAACCTAACTCTACTACTGGATAAGTTACGGACATCGTCATCGCTCCCATCACTCTTCCTCAGTGTTACTAAAATGTTTTGGTGACGCTGAAGAAGAGTGACGAATGTCACTCGAAAAGTCCGGAAGTACCATCCGTAATTTATCCAGTAGTAGAGTTTGATTTGTCTTTGAATATTATTTACCTGGACGTCTAACCTTGTTCTCAAATACCTTATTCTCTTATATACAAATTAAACATTCCCTGTCCCCCCCTTCAAACGCGTAATTACATTTACCTTTAAAAATTCAAGCGGAAGGTAGATTTCTGCTCGCTTGTAAGGGAACGTCTCCTGATCTCGATCGCCCTTCTGGTGGATGTAGGCGGAGAGTTTCTCCAGCGACTTTCGGTCCGAGCTGAGGTCCAAGGGGACGTCTATCTCCTGGTTGTCCCACGTGAAGACCTTTGCCCTTCTCTGCTCGCCGTACCGCAGCTCACAGATGATGGAGGTGGTACTGAGGGTGGATGTTGGCAGCATCTCTTCACCTAGAATCAGGTTCAACAGACTGCTCTTCCCAGAGGATGTCTCTCCTGTGAAAAGATCTACGTGTTGGTAAACTCGTACGAAACTCTGGCTAATTTACATACAGATATTCATAGTGTCTTTTTAAGTATTAGCTAGTAAGAGGCATTGCAGTGCCGGTACTTACCAGCAATCAGTATGGGGCATTTTGAAGACGTCAGCTTTGAAAAACTCTGTTCAAGACTTTGGGAGAATTCGGACGTCAGTTGCCCAATGCCTTGCTGGTTGGACACACCGGCATCTAGGGCTGGCAGCAGGGATTTGGTAGTCTGGTAGTAGCCTTGTAGTTGCTCTTTACACTTGTCATGTTCTTCCTTCAGCTTTAGCACAAGGGCAGTGGCCTAAAGGGTAACATTTTTCATCATCAATTATAAGCAGAAAAACCCTGGAAACCAGAAATTTGTCGTACTATGGTATGTAATGATACATAACTATGTATAACAATCTGTTATGTGACTTATATTTTGAGCACTGTAGAGGTGTCATTAAAACATCAGTAACGATCGATCGCGTGTTCAATTTCTTAAGTCATAAGAAGTATCACCCGGTTTACACTGTGACAAAATCCTTGCGTACGAAAATTGCGTACGCACGCGAGCGTACGTTCATTTCTGTTTATACAACGACAGGGAGAGCAAGAGGACTCCCGCTGCACCCCGGCCTACACTATCGTGACCCCATTTTGACCTGCCGCCATGGACGTACTTGACAGCAGTTTGGTAGTTTGGTTGTAGTCTCCATGTCTCATGCAATGTCCTCATATACTTCCTTCTTTCTAACCGTCTCTATTTTGCTTTTCATCCTGTCGTTAATCCATACTCCAATTTGCGCTGTTACGCCCTTCCGACATGCCCATCGAACAGTCAGCAAAAAGCTTACTAAATCAAAACAATTGAAACAGAGAATCGCAGGGGAAGCAAAGCGAAATGAAACGCGGAGAATTGAACAAGTAAACACGGCGTGGCTGGTACAAACGTGGGAAAAGAATGGAATTTGCAACAAGAAAGGGGTTATTTCCTTTTTTACATGAGGCTGGGAGGCACGCTGGGCGAGCCGCTGATCGTACGCCACCTCTAGAGGTGGCGTACGAAAAATGCGTACGAAAGTTGCGTACGCAAATTGGGGCCGGTTTACAGGGAGGGAAAACCCCTTGCGTACGCAATTTTCGTATGCAAGGATTTTGTCGCCGTGTAAACCGGGTGCAAGTCTGTCGGTCGATATCACTTTGAACTGTCGTCACCAGGTGGCGCTGTGAAATTGGCACCTGGTGAGCTGAGATAAAGGTCGTTAATTATAATTCAATTGACAGTGTGTTGATTACATCTGACACTTTAGAGGCTGTCTCGGAAACAGCCAATAGCCGATGGCAGTTACTCAGTTATTGGAAACCAAAATTACCAAGGCTCCAACCTTGGTCGCTTTGGAAAGGGGTCTAAGACCTAGTAGAAAACTGACAATAGAAAGAAGGCAAACTCACGTCTTTTAGAGAGCTTTCTACGCCATCCCTTTCCTGAACGAAACGCCTCAAGTGTAACTTGGCTGTGAAGATGTCAGTGACTCCTTCAAGCTGAAGGTTGTTCTGGCGGAAGTGAGGAAAGGCCTGGGGAAAGTCCTGTATTTGGTCGATCACTTCCTCAGTCAGTCTGCCCGATTCAGCCATGCTGGATTAATACTAGTAGTAAAGAAAAATGTGTCATGCATATCAACCGTAGATTAAATAAGAACCATGCTTGTGTATCCGTTTCTATGATTCTTTAACTTTTCTCTGGCATGTTAGCTGATCCCTGGGACATGATTGTGTCCAACTTTGGTCATGTTCCATTCATGATAGGACGGATACACCGGGCATATCCCCAAAAGTGGAAATGAAAGCAATCTCCCACCATGCATATTCACGATAGGTTAACGGCAGGGGATAACGTTTGCAATGAATAAAATAAACCTCATTGATTAACATGACCAACATCACGTTATACTGCATGAACTGCATACGAGTACAGAGACAGGGATGGCTCAGTGGGGTATACCGCCACCCAACCAGTCCAAAAATACATCCCCCGCAAAGAAATTATTTATTCTAGTACATAGAATAATTGTACATTGCCCTAAACATTGTACATCGCCATAAGAAGGCCGACGCTACTCCAAAGAATGACACTCTTTAAAATTAATGAAACTGTCAATGCAATGACTATACATGTTATTGGTCGTTGAGTAATTTTGGATCAAACGGCCACAAACACTTCACTGCCAAGCTAAGAGCACAGTTGCTAACCTTGTAATATTCTCGACACACGTGAAGGCTGCATAGACGACAAACTAAACAAAGGGACCAAAATCAAAATGGTGGACGGTACAGGTATAACTTGGCTGACGTCACCAAACCAAACACGTGGATGGCCTTGAATTCATCAAAACACAGTATTTAAGACTCAAATATGCTACAAATCGTTACATGACAATGGTTACGTCAGAAAGGTCGCACCTCTATAGTGTACGTAAAACCTTACCTTCCACACTTCTTCCCATACGCTGTAAAACTAGTTTCACTTTTGACGGTGGGCGTGTTGTTGACAGTCTAACCCCTCTCTGAATGTGTACCACCCCTATAACTTGACTTACTTGACTTATGTCAAGCTGTAGCTACCACTTGTATTATGCATGGCACACAACAGCACGAACCAAACATGTGAAACTTCTTTGTTTACTTCACTTAAGGGACAAATGTCAATAATTACAAGGTCAGACGTAAAGTTCAGTTGCCAAGTGATGACGTGTGTATGTCTGGTACGCTTGGCTTTAATACTGTTTACAATACAGGTAGCTCAAACTGTTCAGGGAGCTATCATTACTTTTCAGAGGTATCAAAATTTCATATCCGCAATCAAGGTAGTCCATAACTGCTAAACGAACTAGTGAAGAAAAGTGACGACTCAAGTTTAACAATTTGAAAGAACTAGAAAGAAACTGATAGATCTTATCTTGCACCGCACACAGACCCCAAGCAATGAGAAAATGATCCCTCCCTGTACTCGGTGGGCGTATCAACATGACCATGATATACTAGCACACCTTTCTGATAGTCGCTTGGTGGACACCTGTGTTAGGGAATGGAGTAAATCCAAGGACCACAAGATTTCACAAAAGTTGAGAAGTCCTTGGCACAACATGGCGGCATCTACACCCCTGACAGAGCAAGATATAGACAGCCTGACGGACATCATGGGTGCCATGTCCCTGCTCGACCAGTATGGCGTGCCCATGGAGGGAGTTACTAACTTAGATCAAGCAAAAGCAAGACTTAGAGGAAAGTTGTTGGAGGATTCTGGAGGAAGATTCAGAAAACCTGGTGATGTGAGTACGAGATATATTATTATCCATTTAAAAGTATTTTTATATGGTATTTACCTGTTACCTTCACGCGGTGACCTGAATATCAACTGTAGATTAAATTAGAATGATGCTTGTGTATCCGTTTGTGTGATTCTTAAAATTCTCCATGGCGTGTCAGTCGATCAAATTTTGTCTTGTAATATTCATGATAGGATGGGTACAACAGACACATCCTCAAAAGTGAAAATGAAAGCAATCTCCCCACCGTACATAATGACGATAAGTTAACGGTGGGGAATAAATTATTTAACCTCCTTGCTTAACGTGAACAACACTACGTTATATTGCATGAACTGCATACATACAGACACAAAACTGGCCGGTGTATTGCTGGGTTATACCACCACCCAACCAGTCCAATACCCCACCTCCCCCATGGGCCTAGCCAGCCAATGGCCCAAACGACCGCCCCCCCCCTTCCGCAAAGACTTCAACTGATTTACTAGTTTACCGAAGTATGGAAAGCAGACTGTCACATCGAAACCGAATTTTCAGTTCTTGTATACAGATATAGATCCAACACGTGTTAATTGTACATCGCCCTAAACAATTTTGCCATAAAAAAAGGCCCCAATAGACCAACGAATGGTAGCTCTTTCATCATTAATAAAACTGTATGGGCAATGGCTATATGTTATCAATCAATGACGAATTTTGAACCGGACGGCCACAAACACTTCACTGCCAAGAACACAGTTGCTAACCTTGTAATATTCTTGATACACGTGAAGGCTGCATAGACGACAAACAGAGGCTCAAAATCAAAATGGTGAACGGAACAGGTACAACTTGGCTGACGTCATCAAACCAAACACGTGGATGACCTGCCGAATTCATCAAAACACAGTATTTATGACTCAAATATGCGAGAAATCGTTACATGTCGATGGTTAAGTCAGAAGGGTAGCAATTCTGTAGTGAACGTAAAAGCATACCTTCCACGCTTCTTCCCATACACTGTAAAACTAGTTTCACTTTTGACGGTGGGCGTGTTGTTGACAGTCTAACCGCTCTCTGAATGAGTACCGCCCCTTCTATATGTCTTATGAAGGGGGCCGAACCAAACTCGTGAAACTTCTTTGTTCACTTCACTTAAAGGACAAATGTCAATAATTACAAGGTCAGACGTAAAGTTCAGTTGCCAGGTGATGACGTGTGTATGTCTGGTACGCTTGGCTTACTGTTTACAATACAGGTAGCTCAAACTGTTCAGGGAGCTATCATTACTTTTCAGAGGTATCAAAATATTATATCCGCATTCAAGGTAGTCCATAGCTGCTAAACGAACTCAAGCTACGCACTGCTAAATGTGACGACTCAAGTTTAACAATTTGAAACAACTAGAAAGAAACTGATTCTTATCTTGCACCGCACACAGATCTAGACCCCCATGCAATGAGAAAATGATCCCTCCCTGTACTCGGTGGGCGTATCAACATGACCATGATATACTAGCACACCTTTCTGATAGTCGCTTGGTGGACACCTGTGTTAGGGAATGGAGTAAATCCAAGGACCACAAGATTCACAAAAGTTGAGAAGTCCTTGGCACAACATGGCGGCATCTACACCCCTGACAGAGCAAGATATAGACAGCCTGACGGACATCATGGGTGCCATGTCCCTGCTCGACCAGTATGGCGTGCCCATGGAGGGAGTTACTAACTTAGATCAAGCACAAGCAAGACTTAGAGGGAAATTGTTAGAGGATTCTGGAGGAAGATTCAGAAAACCTGGTGATGTGAGTACGAGTTACATTATCATGCTATGGAATGAAAAGCTGTAGGGACAACGAACTATTCGTATGGTATTCAGACGTTATTTCCACACGGGAACCTGCGTAACAACATTGAGAAAATCAGATTCATTCTGGTGTCATCAGTTTGTATGATTCTTAAAAATCTGCCTGGCATGTCAGTCGATCCCCGAAAAGTGATTGTGTCAAACTTTTGTCTTGTTCCATTCCTGTTAGAATGGATAAACCAGACATATCCCCCATAATTGAAAGTGAAAGCTATTCCCCGAAGCGTGACTAATGGCGATTGGTTAAGCTGTCCAACGCCGCAATAAAAGTCTGCACAGGAGGCTATGACTCAACCTCCACCCACACCCCAACCCCAAAAAGGGCCTCGCTGCCAACGAGTAAAAGTTTTACTCCAGCTCAAATGCCCTCCGCCCTCAACAAGTTGACTTTGCGCGTAGTGGGATATCTTTAGCCACAATAACAAGTGGGTGTTTGTCGGTAAACTCTTTGATCCAGACGGAATGTGCCAACATTACACTACGTTACCTGGCACGATCCGAACCTCGATAATGCTTATCAGTGAGTTATATTTCAAAGGTGTGTTGGCAAGCATTCAACCATGACAGGAGTATTCCAACTCAAGCGTGACACTATTGTGAACATTTCAATTTGTACCCGGTATAGTTTCAGAGCTTTTTACCCTCACCAAAAAGATTGCGTGGGATATATATATATATGTATTAAACTGAGAAAGAGAGGAGCATTGACACATATCAATTATATAGATAAAGACGTAATTTGCACAATTAATGAAACATTCTATATATTGGTATATTGGACTTTATATTGGTAAATGGTGATAATTCCATACTAATAACAAGAATTCCGAGACATCATACCTCCATGAAATATGGTATTGATATGTAAATGTAAATTTCCTCTTTAATTATGCAAATTACCTCCACATTAACATGATATATGCCTCGTGATGTATGTTAACTGTTGATTAACTTACAGATGTCCCAAGTATGACATTCCCATTATTCACCATTAAGAAATCATAGAATTTTTGCATAAATTATGCAAATTAGGTCATCATTTGCATAATTAGTATCTGTTGATGTTCTGCCTGCCATAGGTTACATACATTACATGTATGAAAGTAGTATAATGTAAAACACTGTAATCATAGAATTTCCTAATTAATTATGCAAATAAAGTCCTCATTTGCATAATTTGCATATTAATCATGTACATCTCTCTCTCAGCTACCTACACACCAAAAATTATGAAAATATGTTGTTCCTATCTGGACTTATTGGCTTTTAAACATTTCGCCAGAAAGTGCCCTGCAGTTCCAGAACAAGCTGCTAGGGGGACCAAACTCACATCACATATTCCTGACAGGAAAAGCAATCTGTCACCAAAACATCAAGACCATAGCATTTTCAGGACAAAAGATACAAAAACCGGTACAAAAAAGTTCTGCTGCAGTACCAAGGTCATCCACCAGGAGGCCCATATTTGACCTTGACCTTTGTCTTCCTAAGACTTACCAACATACCAAATGTCATCATAATCCATAAAGGGGTTCTGAAGTTATGCTGACCGCAAAGTTGCGGAAACACACACAGACACACAGACACACAGACAGACGCCGCCAAAAACAATACCTCCATTTTTCATGGAGGTAAAAAGATGAGATGACATAGAAATGTTGGTAACATTAGGAACTTGGGTCACTAGGCACAACTGAACGGTCAGGCACAAAGTACTGCGTAATTAAATGCCGTTCCCACAGGCCCAGGACGCGCCTAATATAACCTGTGTGACCTTGTGTAAACAACGCTCTTCTTATCAAATGCCTTGTGTACCGTTTGTCAACATAAGGCTGTAGTCCAAGCAAACGCCGGGTGAGATATTAAAAAGTTACGTAAGACCATATCTCAAGGTCATTACCTCCATGAAAAATGGAGGTATTGTTTTTGGTGTGTCTGTATGTATGTCTGTGTGTCTGTGTGTGTTTCCGCAACTTTGTGGTTAGCATAACTTCAGAACCCCTTTATGGATTATGATGATATTTGGTATGTTGGTAAGTCTTAGGAAGACAAACGTCAAGGTCAAACATGGGCCTCCTGGTGGATGACCTTGGTACTGCAGCAGAACTTCCAGTTTTTGTATCTTTTGTCTTGAACATGCTATGGTCTTGATGTTTTGGTGACAGATTGCTTTTCCTGTCAGGAGTAAGTGGTGTGAGTTTGGTCCCCCTAGCAGCTTGTTCTGGAACTGCAGGGCACTTTCTGGCGAGTCCAGATAGGAACAACATATTTTCATAATTTTTAGAAGCTGAGAGAGAGATGTACATGATTAAATGCAAATTATGCAAATGAGGACTTTATTTGCATAATTAATGAGGAAATTCTACAATTACAGTGTTTTACATTATACTACTTTCATACATGTAATGTATGTAACCTATGGCAGGCAGAACATCAACAGATACTAATTATGCAAATGATGACCTAACTTGCATAATTTATGCAAAAATTCTATGTTTTCTTAATGGTGAATGATGGGAATGTCATACTTGGGACATCTTTAAGTTAATCAAAAGTTGACGACATCACGATGCATATGTTATGTTAATGCAGAGGTCATTTGCATAATTAAAGAAGAAATTTACATTTACATATCAAGCCCATATTTCATGGAGGTATGAGATCTCGGAACTCTTGTTTGCATTTTGTGCACCACATGTTTGATCACGTTACAAGTCTCCGGAGTAACACGACCGTCATAGATCAATACATGCATGGAAGAAGTGGATTTTTGTTTCTTTGTATGGTTCCCCAATCATATAATTGGCACAAGTAATGTAACAACACCGTGTGGTATCCTATCATACAATACAATAAATTTAAAGTTGCATAATAGCATACATGCAACAAAGATCTTCCTAGTGATGCATCATCAGATCTCACAAACAAATAGAAACCTTACCACATCTTCATTCCTGATCGATGGTCATTTTTTTTTTCTTTATTAAAACATTTAGGAGCAAAGTGGACAGGATGACGACACACTCAAGCCGGAGCTTATGTTCATGTCGCCATCTAACATAATGATTACAAAAATACAGAAGCAAATGCAAAAACAGACATGCAAAGCTTTAAATAATAACAGAATAGAATAAATAAGGTTACAATGTGTAAAGTACTCCAGGCAAAACTTACAAAATTGATAGGAAAGAATTACTCAAATCTTTTAGTTTCCTT
>NW_017804076.1:2186810-2222099 GCF_001625305.1 Branchiostoma belcheri
TGATATTTGGTATGTTGGTAAGTCTTAGGAAGACAAACGTCAAGGTCAAATATGGGCCTCCTGGTGGATGACCTTGGTACTGCAGCAGAACTTCCAGTTTTTGTATTCTTTTGTCTTGAACATGCTATG
The DNA here is from genome assembly GCF_001625305.1 of Branchiostoma belcheri. Taxonomy (NCBI): domain Eukaryota; kingdom Metazoa; phylum Chordata; class Leptocardii; order Amphioxiformes; family Branchiostomatidae; genus Branchiostoma; species Branchiostoma belcheri. Next base: position 2,186,940 of record NW_017804076.1, read on the forward strand.
GTCTTGATGTTTTGGTGACAGATTGCTTTTCCTGTCAGGAATAAGTGGTGTGAGTTTGGTCCCCCTAGCAGCTTGTTCTGGAACTGCAGGGACTTTCTGGCGAGTCCAGATAGGAACAACATATTTTCATAATTTTTAGAAGCTGAGAGAGAGATGTACATGATTAAATGCAAATTATGCAAATGAGGAATTTATTTGCATAATTAATGAGGAAATTCTACAATTACAGTGTTTTACATTATACTACTTTCATACATGTAATGTATGTAACCTATGGCAGGCAGAACATCAACAGATACTAATTATGCAAATGATGACCTAATTTGCATGATTTATGCAAAAATTCTATGTTTTCTTAATGGTGAATGATGGGAATGTCATACTTAAGACATCTGTAACTTAATTAAAAGTTGACATACATCACGATGCATACATGTATATCATGTTAATGCAGAGGCAATTAGCATAATTAAAGAAGAAATTGACATTTACATATCAAGCCCATATTTCATGGAGGTATGAAATCTCGGAATTCTTGTTTGTTGATGTTTTGGGCCCTTTAGTTACCTTCATAAGTGTTGGAACTCAGAAAATATGTCATATATTTTTGTATTCCAAATATGTTAAAAAGTCCAAATATTTACTTGCTGTTTACAATTGTATGATGAATCAAATAACTATGTTGTTACACAGTGTAATGTGTTTTTGAGTATAGAGGAAATGCCTAGTGATATTTATGAGGAAAAAAGAACGCGTGTCGTAACCTGAAAACTTGAAAAGGGGAGAAAAATCTTCATGCCATACTAATGGCCTGATACATATGTTAAACTTTCACATGTTGTAAAAGGCAAACACACCTGGTAAGGCCAAATAAGAGATTCATTATTTCCATTTTGTGCACCACATATTTGATCACGTTACAAGTCTCCGGAGTAACACGACCGTCATAGATCAATACATGCATGGAAGAAGTGGATTTTTGTTTCTTTGTATGGTTCCCTAATCATATAATTGGCAGAAGTAATGTAACAACACCGTGTGGTATCCTATCATACAATACAATAAATTTAAAGTTGCATAATAGCATACATGCAACAAAGATCTTCCTAGTGATGCATCATCAGATCTCACAAACAAATAGAAACCTTACCACATCTTCATTCCTGATCGATGGTCGTTTTTTTTTTCTTATTAAAACATTTAGGAGCAAAGTGGACAGGATGACGACACACTCAAGCCGGAGCTTATGTTCATGTCGCCATCTAACATAATGATTACAAAAATACAGAAGCAAATGCAAAAACAGACATGCAAAGCTTTAAATAATAACAGAATAGAATAAATAAGGTTACAATGTGTAAAGTACTCCAGGCAAAACTTACAAAATTGATAGGAAAGAATTACTCAAATCTTTTAGTTTCCTTTATATATGATTGAACATAAAGTAAAAATTTTAAGTTATTTGGATATGATAGTGATACAGAACCTCTAAGGAATAAATGAACTAAAACATCATCAGAGAGATCATTGAGGTTTATGTCAAATCCTACCAACTTAGCTAAATTGCTAAAAAGGGAGGCAAGATATTGTGTATATTTAGGGCAGTACAAAAAATAATGCTGGATACTTTCAATGGGATGGCCACAGGTACATGCAGGACTGGTTGTCAGACAACGTGTGTACAAATTTGAGTTTAAATTGTAAGTGCCCAGACGAAGACGAGTGAGAAGAGCGCAGGTGTACCGAGGGCCTATGCTAAAATATGGAACAGGGGCAGGGCGCACAAATTTAATGATTTTCTTCTTAAAACAAGGGAGACTTAGTGAGCGGTCTGCCATGTTAAGGTTATTCCAATGATGCGTTGAGTAGGGAATGAAAGATTTTTTGAAACGGGTTGTGGTACATTTGGGCACTTGAAAGTTATGTTTATTGCGAAGGTCATACGAAGAGGAATTTGAAACTGGGGGTGGTATTAGCTCTCTTAAGTATTCACGTGTATGACCGTTAATGATTTTGTAATATAAAACAAGAGACTGAATATGGCGGCGATCAGAGAGCTGTTCCCACCCTAGCTCAGTGAGGAGAGAATTGATGGTCGTTGTTGTTGTGTCTTGCTAGGCTGCCAACATAATGAAGGAAGTTTTGCAACGTGACAAAGAGAGCCGACAAGAACTCCTCCATCTGTGCGATGCTGCCAAAGCGCTCCTGATGTTGACAGTAGAGCCTGACGTGCGACAACACCTCAGCATCATCTTCGGAGACGTTGGTGACATCCTGAAAAAGTGTCGAGGCCAACTCCAGAAGGACGACTGTCCCATACTTGTAGCAGGTGCGTTTAATAACGATAGATTACGGATAAAAATGATTGTGAGCAACAAAATACATCTAGTATATATTAACAATTTATGTAACATCATGCTCTTTACAGGTGCAAAAAAGTTTTGTATCGCTGCCCTGACATTGCATTGGCAGTTATACACCGCATGACTTCTGAATACACTGTGTATTTCAGGAGAAACGTCTGCTGGGAAAAGCACCCTCCTAAACGTTCTGCTTGGAGAAAACATCCTTCCAGCAACGCTACTTAGCACAACATCAGTGATTTGTGAGATTAAGTACGGCCGGAGGAAGAAAGCAGTCATCCATCTAAACGAACCGGACCCTAAAACTGGATCGATGGTCCACAATCTCCCCCTAGACGGGCCTACGGAAGTGGACCTGAAGAGAATTTCTCAGTACATACACGCCAAAGGAGAAGCCAGGGACACAGCATCAAACTGTAAGAAGGTGGAAATCTACTGGCCATTGCCGCTGCTTGAGGTAAGTATATAAGATATGTCAAACCGTATTCTGCTATAAACATGATTGCTATACATCTACATGTACTAGTACTTTCCCAATAGCAACTATCCTATAAATTGTTGAGCATAAGGCCTAAAGTAGATAATTAGCTCTTTTCTGTAAATGTTAAGGCAATGAGAAAGGTGGTCGCATATCTTGTTTTGAAGGCTGCTGACGATTTCATACTTTCCAGGGTGGCATCTTCATTGTGGACAGCCCTGGTGTGGGAGAGAACCCGCAGATGGACGAACATGTCAGCAAGTACATCTCGGAAGCGTACGCCTTCATATATGTCATCAACAGTGCCAACGCCGGTGGGGTACAGCCAGGACGGGTGAGTACAATGATGTCCTAATAAATGTATAGCAGGCATTTCAATGACTAGTTACAGCCGATGATTAAGAGGCATTAACAATTGCTGCCTCAATGTTACTCTACTGACACTATTTTCATCTAAATTTGTTTTATGATGATGCAATAATATGTACACTTTTGTACCCCACCTAGCTCCTGAAGCTCATGGAGCTATCCAAGAGAATTGGGCCAAAGGATTTACACCTGTTCGACCCTAAAGCCGCGATCTTTGTGTGCAACAAGTGGGATCAGGTGCCAGAACACGAGAAGGAGGAAGTGAAGCAGGACACCATCCGCAAGCTGAAGCAACACTGGCCATCCATGGAAGAATCTCAACTGTTTCATCTCTCAGCCGTTAAGGTATGAATGTTTCTGACTGTACACACGAATGTCTTGGAGGTGGATTTCCATGTTCTTTTTACAACTATCATACAAGAACGCAATTTTTAGTGACTGTTTATTGTATCCAAGGCCCAGGAAGCTGTTGGGTACGTGACCAATGATCTCGACAAGCTACTGGACGGGATTGACTCACTTCTACCGCAGAGTCTCAGGCACAAGCTCACGCTCCAGCACAGGTTTGTGTCTATCTTTCCTCACTTCTCTTTCATAACCTCATCAACCTTCAAATTCCCTAAAAATGGCTTCTTGGCAACCAATAAGCCTTTTCTTTCTTTTTCCTACATCACAGGTGGATCTGGACACTCGTCAAGGAAGCAACCAAAGTCGTCCGAGCGAAACTGAACAATGCCATGAGAAGCCAGGAGGAACGGCAAACAAAAGCTCGCGAAGTCCTGGCACGGTTGGTCAACTTTAAGATGTTCACAGACAACCACATCAAGATGCTGGCAGAAGACCTTGCACACAAGGCGGGTAAAGTACTGAAGCGCTTGAGAGAATACCTGCAAAGTGAGGAGACAAAGGCCACCATTGTACGCGACACACTAAAGGAAGCTCCAAGTCTCACTTCCACCTCAGAGTGCGACTTTGTCCGAGGCCAGATCCCCAAGCTTGTACTAAAGCACACAGAGGAAGCTATGCGAACGTGGAACTCTAGTCACCAGTACTTTCAGAAGATAGAGGCTGATCTTATCAAGAATTTCAAAGATATTTTCAATCTCATCGAAGAGAAGCACCACCGTGAGATTGAGCAAGCCCTGAATGCCGATCTGAAGACAATGTCGGCTGCCACACCACAGGCTGAGGCTGCCATCGCCTTCGAAGACGAAGAGTTCGGAATGTTTGAGAAGGTCGTCCTTGGTGTCACCGCACCGATATGGATACCAGTTGGTATCGCAGTTGGTGTGCTCGCTGCAGTTATCGGCCTCCCAATCGTCGGAGTCAAAGCCATAAAGGAGAGTATGGACAAAAAGGCCGTCGACAAAAAGTTCATGAAAACCTACAATGAAAACAAAGAGGGGTACGTCAGAAGCATCACCGACCAGACGATTCAACCGCTCTGCGAGGGAGACCAGTTGGAGGCCTTCGTGACGGAATGCCTACAGAGGCCCATAGAGTGCCTGGCCAAACTAAAGAGTGCCATTCCCAAGATACAAGAAGCTGACAAGCAGATGATCGAGGCTCTTGAGAACGAGTCCAGAAGCCAAAAGGAGCTTCTACAGCTGTACAGTCCGCAGTACCAAGAGTGCAACGCACTTCTGGGGAAGCTCGCACTCTTCAACCTGAGACGTCTTAGGAAGATAGAGTACGATCTTGACGAGCTCTTGGCATCTATGCTACAGAAGATAGGGTCAGGAGGGTTCGGCATAGTTCACAAGGTCCAGATCAAGAGACAAGGGAGTCTGAAGCAAGCAGCAATGAAGATAGCGAAGGAACCCATCACTGAAGAGAACGTGATTGAATTCCACAATGAAGAAGAGTGCCTTAGGTATGTATGCCAGCTTTCTCACAATTTGAAAGTAAAGTACTTGGAATTCGCTTTCTGTCATACGTATGTACTTTCTTCCTATCAGCACAGACGCAACATATACCAAAGTACGGCACAGAAGCAACATTTACCAAAGTACATGTACTACAATTGTTGTTAGTTATATTGGAAAGTTACGGGGTACCCGAGTTAATGTCTTCTTTGTGTGCTTGTCTCTGCTTGGAGCAAGACATATACACTGATCAGTTGAGTGACAGACATGTTTGTATCCTCTTAACAGGTTTCTGAAGGATCCTCACATTGTTGACTTCTACGGATTGGCAGCAGCACCACATCCGGAATCCGATGGTCTTCGTCTCGGTGTCCTCATGGAGTACTGTCCTTACACACTCTATAGCTGGTATATGTGTTTATCACTCATTTTTCCTTGAACACCTTTTGCCATAAACATCCTTTGATGTAAGAATATAACTTGCTATTGTCATGTAAAAGGTGACCACGATACTTTGAATATTCTAAAAGCAAACACTTCATGGGACTTTATTTCCAAATCCAGGCTGCATGATCACAAAGAGCGAACCCCTGCATGGTGGCCGGATGATGAGGCTAAGAAGAAGACAGGCTTCAGCACAGTCCGGGACCTGGCCTTGCAGCTGTGTCTGGGACTGAAGGCCATGCACGAGAAACGGTACATGCACCGGGACCTCAAACTGGAGAATGTTTTGGTAAATACACGTGTATTTAACTTGTCATATGCTTAGCAATGTTGCAAAAAAAAGTTTGAAGAAAAAACATCATTTTTGTAATTTTAAAAATAAATCCACAATCTACATTTTGGATTATTTTATTCAGAAGCTATTGAACAAAGCAACAGCCAATGCAACATTACATCTGACATTTGACTAATAGTTCTAAGTTCTGGAAATCCGTTCAACAATAGTAACCACATAGCATAAATGTGCCACCATTATCTTATTGAGAATGTAGTTAATCACTTAATGCACCTATTGGCACTGTACAAAAAGAGATGACATAATTGTATTGTAAACATACATATAGGTTGATATCAGTTACTCATGGTACTTTCTCCTTCTTTTCAAAGCAATTTGAGAACATGATTACAAAATACCCCCTCCCCCATGTTTCCCTTGACTGGTAATTTTTCATGCATGCAGGTTACAGAGGAGGGTGTGGTGAAGATTGCAGACATGGGTCTTGCAAAGCACCTAGAGGAAGTCACAGGCACACAGGCAGGAACATTGCTGTATGCAGCACCAGAAGTGTTCCATGGACGGGAACACTACGACATCAGTGCAGACATCTACAGTCTGGGCTTCTGTCTGCTGGAGATGTGGTATGGTATGAGTGTGACGGAGGATAAAGAGTATCTGCTCAAAGTTCTTAGTACTGGCACACAGAAGTCTGTTACCCCGCCTACCAAACTGGCCATTCCTAACACTCTGTCCCCCTGTAGTGGGTGGGTCGACCTGATGAAAGGTTGTTGGAAGAAGGACCCAAAGGCCCGGCCTGCTGCAGGTGATTGTGTGCAGCTGATGACGAAAATGAAACTGTGAACTAGAAAGGCAACCTTTGCGTAAAAATGCAGATTGTTCTCGTCATTTAGACAACCCCGGTTTAAGAAGTGAACCATTCCAAATTAGCCATTTTAGGTTGCTGGGGCATGTACCCACTTGTGGAATAATAGGTTTCAAAATATCAAAAACTAAGGGATTTCAAAACATTCCATTCGTCATCATCATCATCATAAAATTACTCAGACAGGAGTAACCTTGTTGACATCATTTGGCCTAGAAATTAAAGCATGATGCCTATTTGGAAATTCAATACACATTGGGTCAAAATGCCTGACCAAGGAACAAGAACATGAGGCCTAGGAACTGGAAAACAATATATTTAAGCCATATCTATAATATGGACTGAAATATATTGAGAAATTGACTTTTAATTTAGATTATTTCCCTCTCCTTATGGGGGCTGAGAAAGCTAAAACTATCACAAAATGTACAGACATATATTCTGAATTTGATTTGATTGATTTGATATATTGAAATTGCAACAGTGCAATGCACACGGAACAGAGGCAGCTGTTGCTGGTGTTGTGCCCCGCACATAGAAACGAATACTGGACAGACAATACTCATTTTCACTTGAGTCTAGTGGGGAAAGTTGTGTAAAGTACCTTTCCCATGGGCGCAAGATTGGTGGCATGTCAGGACTTGAACCCGGGACCTCTTGATTCCGAGTCGCGCACACTGCCGTTGCGCCACACGACCCCACGATGTACATATGTAATTAACAATGATTCACTTTTAAGATACATACCAAGTACTAAACAATAAGCTGACTGTAAATTTTCTCCATAGAATACAGTGTTTTAATAAGAAAGAAAAACAACCAAACAAATCAACCTTTAAAAGTGAAAGAACAAATGTTTAAGTGATGACTCGCAGCATGTTAAACTTCAACAAATTGACCTCCAAATGTGAAAGGACAAAATGTTCCAAAGATGACTCACAGCTTGTGAAACGTAAACAAATTGACCTCCAAAAGTGAAAGGCAAAATGTTCCAAAGATGACTCACAGCTTGTGAAATGTAAACAAATTGACCTCCAAAAGTGAAAGGACAAAATGTTTTAGATGATATTATGACTCATAGCATGTGAATATAGAGACTACTAGTACCATGATTATACGTTTTGCCAATGTTGTTTAATAATGTTTTTGACTAAATTGTTTGAAAAATGCTATATTTCTGTTGTGATCATTAATTATACAGGATGCATTGCTTGACTAATTTCAGCAGTAACTATGTACATTTGTAACTGCCTGGTTTCACAGAAATCATAACGCATATCCAAAGGGAAATGAAGTTTTGATGTAGTAATTGTTATGTTAAACAATGGGCAACAACTACATGTACATGCACTTCTGATCAACATTTAGAAAGCAAAAATGACTAACCTGCTTAGTCTTTTTAATGACACCAAAACACTGAGGCCAGGTACTGTGTTGAAAGAGGAAACGAAAATGCACAATGACAACATCTGGTCATGTGTTTTTCTTTTAATTCCACAAACTGTTGTTGATGTAAAATGTCACACATACATGTGTATATTATGAATATGACCAAAGTGACTAATGATAACATATTCAACATTAAATTCAACAAATCATCTACTCCTTTAATTTAAGTGTTTGTCTTTTTTCTAATGTTACACCACAGAAGCATGAAACCCCAAAATATTGATGCCATTGGCTCCTCCCACAGTATATACATCCTAGATAGAAGACTTGATGACAATAACAGCAATATTTACACTATACATAGCCCTCACTACCCAACTAGCAACTAATATGCCAATGGTCTGATCTAAAAGGCCAACTGCATCTACATGTACTATTTTTATTTGACCATTACTATTCCTGCATGATGCCTTGGGTGGTTTTACCCCTATCATATGCATCCTACAGTACACTGTAAATTTCTGTAATTTAGAGTGTACCTGTAGAAATACCAGTCCTGTACAATTGATGGAACCCCCACCCCTGTGCCTCACCACATTTCCTATTGGTCAGTTTCTGATCTCTCACTCATCCTAGAACTTAATCTGGGCGTGGCAGCCATGGTGAGTGCTGATTGGCTGCGGACCTCCTCCAGCTCGGTCATGTGATCCTTGTGTTGCCGTAGTACATCCTTAACTCTCTCATGTGACCTCTCCACGATCCCACAGGTCACGTCGTGGAACATGCCCTTTCCTGGGGGTCAGAATAAACCACACATTATCATTATACAAAATACACAAAATGTAAATTATACACACTTCAGGTAACTATAACTTTGTAAACAACATATTCTTTTCCATACTAAAATGGTAAGACTGCACCATGCAGAAAAGAAACCTACTCAATATCACCTAGTATTTCTCATAACTGATGGAAATATCAGGCAGTTGTCTTACGTAATGATAACGAATATTTGTGTCGCAATATTAGATGGACGAAGGGTTTCTGGCAGATCAGAAAACTTGGCAAAACCATTGCACAGAGAACTGGGCAAAACCATTGCACAGAGACATAATAACGTCTGTTTTCTGTTATACATTGTCCAAGGGATGAATGAATGAGAGTATTTCCCTCAGAGTGTAACAGTACCTTCCACAGTATCAATCTCCTCCTCCTCTTCTTCCTCCTCATCCTCCTCCTCCTCCTCCAGACCTTCATCATCCTCATCATCTGACACCTGCAGCCCCGCCTCCAGCTTCTCCTGCCGCGTCACCTGCTGCCCGTCCAGCTGCTGCAGCTTCGGCAGCACCTGGATCAGCTGTTTTCTGTAGGGCAGAATATGCTTATTACTGTACGTTTCTTACTGTTATCCACCAACAGGTGCCTTACACAATGACAGACACCTGTGTTGCAGCTGACCAATGATGATGATGACTGTTATCCAACACAGAATGATTTCTTTACAACGTCAGAGACATCAAAGGAACGACGGTCCAATGATATTACAATCCATAACATAATATAATAGTCTAACCTGAGGTCTGGCCTCTCCGTGCATGGGTTTCCATTCAATGTTAGGATAACCAGACTCTTTGGTAGTTCATCTGGACAGGGAGAAACAAATATACACTGTTTATACAATACTGTTTCGCAGGAAATGTCTACAGAAATAAGGCTGAGCTAGCTAGTGAACTGATCCTGTGGGAGCCCAAACAAGGGCATTCTAAACCTAGGCGTCCTCGTATGACGTATATAGACCTGCTGGCTGCTGATGTGGGTCTTCCGAAGGAGTACCTGGCGAGTGCCATGACGGACAAAGTGGACTGGCGAGAGAGGGTTTGGGACCGGGAACTACAACTCCCGACATGATGATGATGATGATGATACAATACCGGTAGTTACATAAGAAAACATGAAAAAATTTGTTAGGATTGTAGGGGTCATATTAAACAATATACATCTTACAAGCAATGCAAGTGTAAGACCCTCAGTATTGACATATTTTCAGGGAGCAAAGAGCCAAAGAAACTACAGAAAGGATAAGAACCATCTCTGTCCTTAACAGAAAAGAAATGGTACTCATCATCTGCCACTTCAGAATATACGAGATTTTACCTGGGTTGACCTCCTCTATCTGGTTCTCAGACAAGTCCAGAAAACCCAAACCAGTCAGATGTTGCAGGTTCTCAACCTTGGAGATCTGGTTACCAGCTAGACACAGAAACCTACCAGTAAAAATAAGACAGTGTTAGTCCAAAGTTCCACATGTAAAACACTGAACGAGATCAGAATCAATCAAACAAACAAACAAACAAACACACACCACTCATTTTGAATTAGATAAAATCAGCCTAAATAATTTGGCCTGATTTAGACATAAATATTATGCTCCTTTAATCATACTACTTACACTGTATATCTATTGTTTATGAATTTTGTATGCATGACTATAATATGCTTGAAGCTACATGTACATAAGCTTGTCCAGAAGTTATATTGCAGCAAATCATGACACAGTGACATTATTCTGACTTACCTTATTTTAGGAAGGCACTCCAAGTTCTCAATCTTCTTAATCTGGTTCTGTAGAACCACCAGGAAACATTTTAAACATTCCTCAAACAAATATGAAATTTTGAGTAAAAATACTTCAGAGTTGTGATCATGACAGCAAAATGTAGACATCTATATTATCAGTGTTATGAATATTACAATAATTATTGCATTACCTGCTGCAGGTATATGTTTGTAATAGGCCCCAGGCACTCCAGGTTGTCGATTTCACTGATATTTTCTCGGTCCAGTCGAAGATGTGTCAGTTTCATCAGCGCAGTTACACTAATTAGGGAGAGCAAGATATGACAGTTTCGTAAATGATACATTGCAGTTTAATCTGAATTAGTACAGCAAACAAGAAAAGAAAATTTAATTCATTGAACAAAAAATTCATCTATCTTTTTTTCATAAGCTATTTTCTTGCAGAGTTACCATGTACACTATTGTACAGTCACTCAGTAGATATAAGAGTTATGGTACCCTTGAGTCTTTTAGCAAAAGCCCTGCAAAGGAAGGGGAGGAGTAGAAGGAAGACTGAAACTGAAAGAGGAAGAGAAGTAACTGTTGCATTTTGCGAGCTTCAGGAAGAAACTTTCACAACAGAATAAACATCATGATCATGGTCAATACACAGGTATTGTATATGAATCACAAGTATAGATTTGGACCCTAGAAAAACAATGAAAGAATTAGACAAAGAAGAGTAGGTGCATACCTACTAGTAATTGCATCATTATCCAACTCAAAATAAGGTAGAGAGAGAGAGACCTTGAGTATTTAGTTGCTGCTATTGACATTTTAAAACATTTTCAAATTTAGCATACATATTCACTCAATTTATAAACTATGCAGTTTAACTTAAAGAGGACAAATTTACGCCATACAAGTGACATTGTAATGTAAAATTGTTTATTAAAATGACAACCTGACAATTTAATACAAATTGCCATAAACAAGTCTGATGTTTTAGTTTAAAAAAGCAGTTTTCTCACAGTTTGTCAGACTCCTTGGTGATGCCGGCTGGCAGGTTCCTCTTGGTGATCAGAGACACTGAGATGCGCACAGACTTCTTAGGAGCTGAGATGGGGGTGGGGGGTGGAACGGTGAGAACTCTTTCACAGTTGATAGCGATGCATTCGCACATCAACAAAGCCCAAGCCAAATAGCCTGCGCTGAAGCCAACTGTTTAGTAACGATGTCCTAGACATACAGCACCAGTAAGCTTTAGCAAAACAATTTATTTGTTGACCCAATTTCTTTACAAGGCAGAGCAAGTTGCCTACCTGCAACGTCGTCATTTTCTGCCTCAAGCTTCCACAGCTCATCACCGCGACCGACTTCAGACGCCATTCTTGCAATCAGCCACGACCTAAATTAGATTTTCTGATATATATTATAAGGACAATACGTTTCTGGTATTGTAGAGTGTGTTATAATGAACCCACGGTCGTAAAAACACGGGAAAATTCAACGAAACTGCGTCTGTCCCTATGGAAACCGTTTGGCGGTAGCCATTTTGAATCTAGAAATGAAAACAAACAACACGCAACAAGAACAAATAAAGTGGCTGATTACCGAACAGTTCAAATGTATAAAAAAAATTGTTAGTGAAAAAAACGTTTTAAATTTATTTACAGCTTGCATGCATTTTAGTTACATTTTATATGTCTTTTTGATTTTTCCTATTTGATGCTTTACATTTTAATCTGATGCGGTTTGTACACTTTGTTGCAAAGGATTAGCTCACTTTCAAATTGGGGGTAAATTCTTAAATTATTTTACTATAAACATTACACCATTACACCATTTAGTTCTTCCGTCATGTACTTAAGTCTATATTCTGGAAATTTACGTTAAGTATCTAAATACATTTGCATTCGTAAATAGAGAGTTTTTAAACACAACGTATCAAAGTACCCCTTAGAATCTTGACTGTGGAATGATCGTAGTTGACGAAAGTAGGTCACGCCGGTTTGGTATGTGCACGAGGTTTGGCAGCTGACAGTTGTGTAACGTTGTGACGTAATCCTACGATGTATGTAACTTTATTGTCGGGAACATGGCTTGAGTCGTCAACATAAGAGATACCAGACCATAAGGACCTGAAGGTTAGGTTTGATCTTTATAATCCAGGACTCTGAAAACAAATTGTTGGTCGTTTAGATATGTTTCTACTCGCTCCTGTTTCTTACACTTTACAGTGCTGATTGTTGAGATGACAAATTATAGACAGTGCTGTTTGTAAACATGTAGCTTATGTGTATACAACTTAAGTATTGTGTCGTGTATTGTTGTAAGCTCAAGAACATTGTAATGGATGTGGTAACATCATGTACCATTTTAATGATATAACGGATTTCATACACATTACTGCATGCTGTGACACCAAGCAAGGTCAGACACTGAGGAAGGGCGTGACTAGAATTTAAATTTGACCCACCCCTACATGTACATGTACATCCGGCCTGGCCACAGTTGCAGGGCTCTTGCTTGCTGTCTTCCTCAAACTATCCTTCATTGTCCCTACGTGAAAGAAGCCTAATGCTAAAGCGTTACCACGGTCCACGGCTACCCTATATCCTTTAACTTCTCCTGACTATAAAATACAAGTTCTGGCATTCAGCATGAGACAGCAGTTTTGAAAGTTGAATTTAGTGCCAAGTTCACTTTTTCTGTCCTGTTATGATTTTAAGTTTCAGTGGTTTTATTCTTGCAGGTACCCCAAGAGGCCCCAACCTCTGCTTCAGTCATTTTGATAAATAAATGTGTTAAGAGAGTTTTGATATCTGTATCTGTACAGCCGGTATAACACACCAGCTTGATGATGATAAACACGCTATTTGACAAACAAGCTTGATAAACATTAGCCTTTCCTTCTCGACTGTGCCCCCAGCAAGGTCCTGGACCCAAAAAGCCACCAAGATGTCGTCATCAGCTGTGTTTGACAACTTGTACCCAGCGATTATCCAGTGTTTTGCCATCATCTTCGCTGGATATCTGTTCGGACGACTTGGAATCATCACAACGTCCACCGCTAAAGGGTTGGAGAGTTACATCTCCTACCTCGCCCTCCCTGCCCTTCTCTTCCAGGCCATGTGTACGCTCAAGTTTGAGGTCGTCAACTGGTGGTTCCTCCTGGCCATCGCCATTGCCAAGTCTTCAGTGTTCCTGCTGGTGGCTGTGTTCACGCTGGTGCTAGGGAGGAACTTTGGGAAAGCTGGATTGTTCGCGATCTTTGCCACTCAGAGTAACGACTTTGCCTTAGGATATCCCATCGGTAAGAACCAATGAAACACAATATTACATTTAGTACTGTAGTGTACAGTATCTTGGTGGAGGTTTAAGCCAGCCATTTACATAATCATAATACATTATACAAAATAAACAGCTGGTTAAGGTTTTTAACAAGTTCGTTTGCCTAAAGTTTTAGACGACCCATTCTACCAGATGAAAACTAGTACACTGTACTACATGTAATTCCACTTCTTCAATGACTCATTCAGTTTACTGATAAACGACAGAGGAATGCATCATCAAAGTTACAAGTTAACAACAACATTGATGATTACCAGCAGAAAGTAAGTTAGAAATGACCTACAAGTACATTTATGTTGATCCAAGAGTACATATGATTCATGTTGTTGTTTTGCAGTAAAAGCCATCTATGGTGCCAGTCGACCAGAATTGCTGAGTTACATCTACCTGCTGGCTCCCATCTCTGTAGCCATCCTGAACCCCCTGGGCTTCACACTCATGGAGGTACAGAAGAACATCGACTCCACAGAGGCTCGGAGCAGGTGCAGGAGTGTTCTACAGGTAATTGTGTTGTGATACAGTGAACTCATTCAATATCACATACAATGTCATGTACTTGTGCCCAGTGTAGTATACATGTAGGTGACCACTATACATGTAGTATAACTATAAGCTAGGCACCACACACATCTTCCTATAGCCTGGGTGCCATCCAATTGCTGCTTAGACTCGCTGACTTAGAGCAAAGAAAAAGAAGGTAAGAAAATGAGAAAAGAAATTAACGGTACTTGTAGCTTTCCAACAAAAGAAGACTTCATGCTCATTGCCAGTTAATCTGAATATAATCTCTTTTTTTCAGGTTATAAAGGGGGTGATTTCAAAGCCTATCATCTTCATGATGATGATTGGCATTGCTGCAAACTTTGCCTTCCACCAAACCGTGCCACCTGTCCTGTCAGGTATCCTGAATGTGCTGGGGGAGTCCTTCAGTGCCACAGCCCTGTTCTACCTGGGACTCAGTATGGTCGGCAAGATCAGCCAACAGGCTCGCTTTGCCTTCATTGTGCCAGCTATCCTGGTGGCAGTCAAGACGTAAGGAGGAACATTCAATATGAAATTTGAATATGAGTATAACTTGTATAAGACATGCTGCTTCTAAGGCTTACTTGTAGCTGCTGAGTCTCTTTTGTCCTCTCCTATTTATGGATAGGATGAAAGAGACTCAGCAACTATAGTAACTATGCTAACTAGTAAGGTACAGATCTTTGGGGGCTTTAACTGTATGCACGTAACAAGAAAAGACAGAAGAAAGCCTATGAGTTAAGCCTTAGAGCTGAGTGTGAATTTCTTCTTGAAATAAATAAAAAGTAAATGTACACTTCTGAATGAGTGATTGTTGTTTTGTTTTTGACAGATTGCTGCTTCCGTTTGTTGCCCGTGAACTTGTCGTGGGACTCCAGGTCGGCGGTAACGACACCAACATGACAGAAGAGTTCCGTGACTATGGCTTCCTGTACGGAACCTTCCCCGTGGCACCTTCTGTCTTCATCTTTGCCGCCAACTATGGCCTGGCAACTGAAGTGGTAATTTTCTCTGTTACTGTTGTCTTTTTGAAACATCAAATTTCAGCTCAAATTTGGCTGTGGAAAATAGCTTTGTGGACTGAAAGTTGTGTGAAGACTCCCCATATACATACATGTACTAGTATATGGTATCATGAGAAGAGTAGTCTGCAAGCAATGTTTCAAAAGCTATGTTAGAGATTTTGCTTGTTTCAACATACATGTACATGTACACTGTACTTTTGAAGATTCACATTTATTTACTTCTGGTAACATTTCTAGTATATGAAATTGTTGCAAAAACATCACAGTTGCATTTTGAGTGTCTGAATGTCTTCAATGAAACTTTGTGTAGCTAGTTGTGCTGAGTTTATTTCTACCACCCACCCACCCGCCAACCCACCCACCCAGGTTGGTCCAGGGCTGGTAGTGTGTACCTTCCTGTCTGCACCAGTGATGTTCATGTCAGCACAGATGAGCAGTCTGTCCATGGACACACAGACAAACCTCATGGCTCTGGTCACCAGGACAGCGTTCGATGTCAGCATCATTGGACTCATCTTCTGTGTAAGTAGCCAACTGCCAACTTTGAAAAAAACTTACTTTATACCCATGTCATAACCTCAGAGAAAATCATACTAGTAGTTGTTATAATTTGTGCAGTAGGAACATGTTTTCCTTGTCTTGCTATGCTTAGAGTAAAAAAAGCTTTATGACCCCATTCTTGCTGACTTCCTCTGTAAGCAAAGTTAAACTGAAATGTAGATGGACCACAGCAGTTTGAAGGTTAAGGCATCTTCAGTATCTTTTATCTCAGACAAATGATACTCTTCTGCTGTAATTAATGATCTGCACCTTTAATTTGCTTTAAATTTTTATATTTGGCATCCTTTTTTATTCACCTCCCCAGGTCTGGGTACTTGCAGTGTTCTTCCTCTCTGGAAAGTTCAAGCAACTTCCTCACAAACTCACCACATGTCTGGTCATCTCTCAGGTACGACAAAAAACTTTACAATAAAAGGATGATACCATTGATACCATAAGTTCTGACTACAGACTATGTATTGTATGTGCATGTTTCTTCAGTTGTGCTTAAGTTGAACCTATAATTATACCTGAAAATTAGATACTGTGGGACAATATGTTACTACCTACTATGGCTATGGAGGTTCCATAGAAATGGAGAAAAGACTCAAGAACATCTATAAGCAACTTGCTTGACAATATGAAATGATGATTCTGTAAAAGTAGACTGATTTTTGTGCCCCCCAGGTCCTAGGCTGTGTTGGGATGATCCTGTTCTACACACTAGGATATACACACAGTGTGAACACCTGGCAGGTCTATCTCTCAGCCTCGGTCATGCTGATCGGAACTATCAGCTGTCGAACGTGGACAGCAGGGTTGGCTGTTGGGCTGTTCCTACTGAAGAAGGAGGGGACAGACTTTGTCAGCAGGAACATTGGACTGTTCCATATAGCCAGCTGGGGGTAAGGATATGAAATACTTGAACATATGGGCTGTTGTGGCTGTTGAATTTGAGTGCTCTGAATTTCCACAGCAATTACAAACGTTTGTACCAGCACATTACATGTATATACGTGTAGTTAAGATCATGTACCAGTAATGTATCTGATTGTTTCCAGGACACCCATCCTGCTGACAGGAGTACTGTTCATAGTCCGTTCCTTTACTGGGACTACCTGTGAACAACCCATGCACGATTCCTGTCAGGTCAGTGTCTTACTTAATTTATGCACTATGGCATCTACAACAAAATTAGGATCTATAACAAAACTAGCCTTTCTATCTAGCAATGAAAGAAGCCACAGGTAGTTGTTATATGTATATTGCCTGTTATGTTTTCTGTCATTTCATTTGGGTTGTGGGCACTATTTACATTCTACCAAGAAGTTTAAATCCAGTTTTTTAACATCCTTGATTCATCAGACATAATTACAATGTACTAGACCTGGTGAGAAATTGTCAATTATTCACCCGTGTTTTTCTTCTATTTCTGTCTTGATGTGTTTTCCAGTTTCCTTTCCTCTTTAGGCAGCTCTGTACTTCTTCTGTGGTAATTTATTTCACATCTGACTTAATATGTGCAATATGAAAGGTAGACGTAGGAGTAGAAGTATACTGGTAGCATTACATGTACGTGCATAAACTACACATACAGGTATCGTATAGAGAAGTATTATTCATTATATGATAACAGCATATAGCCTGCTGGGTGCCATCCTCTGTAGTTTCCCCCAGCTAGCCAGCAACATTAGAATGGCTTTTTTGCAGGATGTCTACAGTTTCTAGTTCCTTTGATTCTTACTTACTGAACATTCTAAGGAGTCAGAAAGTCTAGTAAAAAGACTTTTTTAGAACTTGGTGGTTTTTGTTTGTTACAGAGGATCACGATGACTGGAGTGTTGACAGTGTGTATACTGGTCACTGTGGGATCACTGGTAACACTACAGAGACTTGGACACCTCAGATCAGCTAGACAAGACAACAAAGACTACAGGGAAGTCCCAGGTCCACGCAGGGAGCTGAGAGACCAGTGTCAGAACCATAACAACTGCTGCACCAATCCAGACGAAGGTAACATATCACTACACTACCCTGGTATATAAAAAGGCTGTTAAACCAAACAAACAGCTACATACTCTTCAAACTAACCAGCACACGAGAAAAATCACATCATTTTGATTAGTTTTAACAGAATGATAACTGCCTGTGCAAGACACATGTATACAGTAGCTGTGCACTACTTTTCTGGTATCAGCTAGCCAGCTGCACAAAATTTTGAAAATTTATAAAATGGGCAACTAAAATTTTAAGCATACCTCACCAAAAGAGACTAAATGTACGTGTACTTGAATGTGTTCTGTAGAGTGTCCCCTGCTGACCTCCACGGAGCCTGGCCTTCAGAGACAAGACCTCCACAGAAGCAGAACTTCTCAGGGAATCTTCTCCTACCAGTCATTGTCATCAGGTAACACAGATCAACCCTCCTAAGTTAGATTAGTTAGAAAGAAACATTATGGGTTGCATTAGGGTAACGGTACTTTATTTATTGCAGTGCCTGCTTGAATACATTCAACAATGTCTCAGGTTTTGGCAAAATGGATGCTAAATTAGTGATTTGTACTGTAGCAGTGGCTTACTTTGTTCCTTTTTCCATGCAAATTCTGAGCAAAAAATGTAGTGGCTAGTGAATATGTATGTTCAATTAGTGTCTATCTCCATAACATATTGCCTATCCTTTATTTCTAATCACTACAATCGTGCATCCATTTATTTTTTCTTTTCTTCTAACAGCTCTAAAATGTTGTTTTTCAGAATCGTTGATGCCAGGAGCAGGGGATGGGTATCAGTTGGATGAAGAGGAGCAAGTGTCAGAGTCACATGACCATCAAGTATCCAGACATGTGGTGCTCCTGATCTGTCTAACACTGTCCATGATCATTGTGAGTCTTTGAATATGAAATTAGTGTTGCTCTGTGTTCATGGTCACATTTTTAACTTGTCTCTCTTTGCAGAGATAATGCACATATGCATCTTGTGTTTTTTTTCCCGTTCATCCACTTTGTTGCACATTCACAAACTGCAAAATTTAAGTCGTGTATTATGGTTCATTCTAACTCTCCCTATTCCAGGAGCTGTTCTTATGTATCTGGAGGCTGATAATGGACAACATGGAGGGCATCTATATCGAGCTGGAGTTCCTAAATAGTGTCCTCAACTATGCTCAGGTGAGTTGTGCATGAATTTGGATATACCCAGTATCTCATGTATAAACAATGGCTTGTGACATATAATTTGTATCGTAGCCTTAACGTATCAAAGTTCCCTGACATATACATACATACATACAAAAACTTTCTTAACCTCCAGCTTGCTAAAGTAGCCATCTGGCCTATATGTAAAGTCTCATGTGAATAAGGTTATGTACTCTTCGTGATGGAATAAGTTAAACATTATACTATGATTATTACGAACAAAGATGAACTTCAATGACCAAATATTGTTTGTTTTTTCCTCTGCAGGGATTTTTTGCATTTGTTGCATTTGGTCTGGACACAGAGATGATCTTCCATCCACTCATCAGGAAGTACGTAGAGATGAGGAGGTCCTCATCTCCCATCAACTCTCCTAACTGATGACATCAAGTTACCTGCCAATCATCACCAATGGAAACAAGAAATCAACTGACTACAAACATTATTAATACCAACAATCAACCATACCACTATGTTACTGATGATGTGACACCTATAGTATATGATCTATCAATAATAACTCTTAGATTTCATATTTTTGTATACATTATCACCAATAGAAACAAACAAGAAATCATCTGATTACAGCCACTAAGAATCCCTCACAGTTTCTAGTCCACACCACAGTCTTGTTGCACTGACAAAGGGACACTTTATATATTGACATCTCCCAGACTCAGTATTTTTGTATACATCAGTATTAAAAGTTTGTATAGTAAGCATCAGGGTGACTCAAGCTAGGTCTGCATAATGCAGGAAGACATTGCAGATATCCTGAAAATATTCTTTGAAAGTATTTGCTTAATTAGTGCCTTTAGCAATGCATGGACTGGACATGTTGAAAAAAAGCAGCTGAAAATTCCAACCACTTATTATATAAGAAAAGTGCTGGATTTTGAACTGTGGCCATACGGGGTAAAAGCAATATTATCATATTAACTTGCAAGTCCTTACTGATGTGAAAAGGAGCTGAAAATTCTGACCACATGGTAAGAAAAGAGCTGGATTCTGAACTGTGGCCACATGGGGTACAAGCAATATTATTATTACCTTGCAAGTCTGATGCAAAAAGGAGCTGAAACTTGTTAGATGAAGAAGTGCATAATGATGTAGCAAGACTTGAGTCATGTTTTTCTGGTTAGAGATGTGACAAGATATTAAATAGGGTATTTTGTTGCAGTAGGCTAGCAATATGATTGTACATTTTCTATTCTACAGAGACAAATAAATACAAAGAAGATAATTGACTACATTATTTTTTTAACTCTACACACTGCACTTGTGAAGAGACCTGTCCTTGGAACTGAACACTCCCCACACCTGAGCAACCTGTCTACATTCATATGTTTTGCCACGTAAAACCTCGCCTTATACAGATGCAAACTGTTTTATAGATTACAACATGTTTATTCGTTTGTTTTTTTACGAATTCCATATAGAAAATGAAGTCAAACGGCGAAAGGTATGGGTATAAAACAAGAGCCTTGTTCTTCTATTATCCCAAGCGTACGTGACCATACCGGAACTGAAGAAAGCCCAAATATGCAGGAACAATGTACTCAGGACATTATGAGCACCACACTCGCCTACTCTTGCCTAGCATTTGTATGTTGTATAAGGGGGGGACCTCGATGAGTAGCTCTATTGTATACCGTCTCATCCCAAAACAAATGTCATAAAAACTACATATTTTCAACCATACATTTACTGTCACTTGAGCTCATTCAGTATTAACGTTACTAAAATGAAATGTACATTTGAGACATGATTATGGTTACCATAGATATGTGTTTTCAATTGTTGCTTTGAAGTGTATCTATTTCTTATCGTTTTTCTGTGATGACTATTCTTCCGCCTCGAAGCTCTCTCTCTACGAGTACCGGGACTTCACTGCGCTTGCGTGACTTCATGTCCATGACCATCTGCCGGCCGCGTCTGGTGTAGATGGGTCTACCCTCATCGTCCCAGCGCCGGGGGACCAACTCACGATCATAACCTGTACCTAAAGTACAGAGGCGTTTCAGTCAGGAGTTTTTTATGTATAAGACTAGTGTGCTACTTTAACTTTCAAAAGGTCTGTCCTTGGTACTGAACATTTCATACACTATACTTCTGAACACAAAATATCGGCTGAATCATTTGTATCGAGACAGTGTTTGGACTGCGTACTACCTACAAACTTTGAAGAGGCCTGTCCTTGGTACTGAACATTTCACACACATTCCAAACACAAAATATCGGCTGAATCATATGAATCGAGACCGAATTTTTATGTATGCATAGGGGCTAGCGTGCTACGTACAAATTTTGAAGAGGCCTTTCCTTCGTACTGAACGTTTGACACAATATTGTTTTAGTCACCTATTTCATATATAGGGACAAGTATGCTACCTACAAAATTTGAAGAGGCCTGTTCTTGGCACTTTGCACACTAGTTGTGAACACAAAAACGACATCTGTATAATCTGTATCAAGACAATAGTGATTGCTATCAAAGGTAGTGACAAGATAAGCCAAACATGTAGCTACATAAGTACAATTTGGTAGCGTCTCATTTTTCTACTTCTGAAAATTAAAATATGTGTTTCATTCATTTTCATTCAGATTTACTGTATTTTTACAACGTATTTACCTGGCACGGACCTAGAGGAATTTTGTTGTGCAGAATTCGAAGCAGAGCTCAGGCGCTTTGTGGATTTGCTTTGCTGACGATGTTTTCACCGCACCACGTCTGCTGTTGGCTGAAGTAGACGGTCGCCTAGACGTCCCCGGCCGCGCTCTTGGCGAGTTCGCAAGTTGTACCGTCCGTCCGCGCAGACGCAAGTCTTGCGCTGTCGCCTTTGAATTCGCCCGCCCATTCTGTCTCGGCTTTCGCTGGTTATCTACTTTCTTCACGCTACCGCGGCGCTTGGAGGCTAGCACCCTCCCCCCTCCTCCAGTAACAGTGACTTTACTTGACGACTTTTTGGACCTTCTGCCATTTTCTTGCTTGGCTCTTTTTTGTTGCGGTTTGGAGGATGTTCGTGACATCCTGAGTTATGGTTACACCCGGCGTCATAATGCTTCTTGTTCGATAGGTCTATGACGTTCGGGAACATTTCTAGCGTCATAAAGTGATTCCTTTCCCAACTTTCTATTTAACAATATACATTTACGCATGCTACGCAACGGTTTCCAACGCTTCCAATCGTCTATGACGTTGCGGAACGTTTAAAGCGTCATAAATAATTCTTTTTTCCTATCCTCTATTCAACAATAAACGCGTGCCACGCAACGGTTTCCAGACGCTCCTATATCAACAGGACGTCTAACTCTAACCCCAACCCCGACCCACTGTCACACAGGAACAAACGGCAGGAACTGTACACTCCAACATTTGTAAACATGTAGGTCTATAGCATTTTAAAAGGGACATTGACTCAATGCAAAAGTAGCAGTTACTCATTGACAAGCAAGGGCTAATGAAACGTGTACAAGAAACGTAAATCGGAATCACTGGGAAATATCAGTATCAAAATGTATCCCAACCAAGCGACAAAAAATGCAACTGGTGCGGGAAGGGGTGTGACTTACATCCTACGTACGACAGAAACACATCAAGAACATTCTAGACTTGAAGTGATTGTTCACATTTTTATTAGTTTACGAATGTGAAACGATCAATACAATGTTTTTCCCCGACACCAAACTGGTATGTGCTATATGTACATTTGCATCTACTAACAATGTATTACACTGACAGCACAGTCATAACATACATATATTTACATTCTACTGAATCAAAATCACTAGGAACCCTATTTTATATCATGTGGTGTTTCAGATATAGCACTTGTCATTGCTGTCCATACATGTATGATGTCAAAATTTTGACTTTCTAAGTAGAGGTTCCAGGGCAGTTTTCTTTCAGTCGAGTTCTACAATCTCTTGATCAAGACAGTCTGCCATTACCTGGTTAGAGCGAGTTACCTTTGGTCCTGTAGCGGGCTGGCCTGTTGGCATGGTCCGTTCACTCCCAGAAGCCGCCCCGGTACCGCCCCGCTGATTTTGGGGAGTTTCTTCGTCCTGTGGGTTCACGCGGTTTCCCCGCATCATGGTGACAAGTGCCTCGTGGATAGCTGTAACATCTTGACGGATAGTCTTTCTTAAGTCCGGTGTGCGGATGATAGTTGCGACTGGATTGACCGCCGAGTTCAACACCACCATGAAAGCTACGCCTGTCTCCGCGCGTGGAAGCGGACACTTCTCCCCAGCCAGACGGCACACTGGGATGACTATCATGGGTAATAGCCAAAATGTAATGGCTGCTACTACCTGAATCATAACAGTCCTGGCCTTGTGCACACTTCTTTGGTATTTTCGTTCTGCTGCATCGTTAGGCTGATCTTGCTTTGCACTGTTTTGTCCCGGATTGTTGGGACCCCCTGGCTGCCCAAGCCTTCTCTTTTGCCTTGCTTTGATGGCTATGAATACACTTATATTTGTGACCAGCATGACACCGGCTAGTAAGAGCATTATGGTAGCTACAAGATAACCAAACACTATGGGGTTTAAGTTGAAACACTTTAAATTTGGCATGTCTAGACAGTTCCAACCCATACTGGGCGCGAAACCAAACAGGGTCAGAACAAGCCACGAAGAAACAATGGCCACACCTGCGTCGCGTTTTGCCCTGTGAGCATGGGTGTGGAAAAATATAGGATGCCTTATAGCAACATAAGAGCTTATAGACATCAGGCATAGTGCTGATGCAGACATCATCTGACTATATAATAGGAAAGTCGCAATATTCATTGTGAAATACAGTCCGGTCAACCCTACCGGTACAGCTTGACACCGTAAGAGGAGTCCAATACCAGCTAACATGTCTGCCACAGCTAGGTTTGCCATGAGAAAGGAGAGTTGTTTGCGTAGCTCTGGTGCTCGGATGATTCCCCAAAGCACGGCAGCGTTAGAAATGATAATGCACGAGTCCTACCAGCCAGAACACGACAGCCATTCCTGTTCCCAACTCCATGAAGTCTGTGTACGCGGAGCAGGCTTCTTGGGCTTGGTCGTAGGATGACTTGTTTTGTAAGTGCCACAGGATGCAGGGAATTCGCCTGGTGAAGTCTCCTTCTGATGTCTCGCCGGTACCAGATGGCAAAAGAGAGCTGTTGTTAACGTTGAACATGGTTGAGTTGGATGTGGTCAGACTTCAGCGCCAGACGCAGGACCAGTAAGCGGCGGCACAGACGTCTGCGATAGTCAGCAGCCAGAATAAAGCAAGAAGCTGCACAGTACCAAGAGGGCTCTCAATTCATGTCAGAAAAAAATGCCAAGCCACAAGTCAATTCATGTGATTTGGTGTGGTTACCAAGGACAGCAAGATAGGCTATTATACAGGTGTGCAATTAAGTGACAGGAAAATTTCTGATGACATTTATCAAGTAAGGACATTACAATGAAAGGTGCATTCCTCGGAATTTCTATCAATTTTCGTTAACACAAGGATGAGTGAAAGGTATGTTTCGTGCGTCATTCACATTCTTTTAAGATGATATCAAATAAATATGCATGTTCTCCCCAAATTCATATGGTACATTACTGAGTAAAAAAAAAGTTTCACCTGCCACAGCTAAGTAGTACATGTGCCGATGTTTCAGCTTCAGTACGAAGTAGACTGCCATCTACAAAATCAAGTCAGTCCGGCCTTACGGATTTTTTAAATGAAATAGGTTGTATCAATATACAGACGACACAAACCCTGTTTTATTTTGTTTGACGTCTTCTAGTTTTACAAAATAAGACTGAACTTTGGATTTTTTTAAAAGTCATACACAACGTTACCATCTACAGAAAATGTAATGTACCAGCTATCATTGAAATGCTACGAAATCTGAAAAAAAAAGTCAAATAACAGATGACAGTTGTTCCTGTTTTTGAACTCTGAAAGTTCTATGTGTATATTCAACGGATCGTACGATCAGTGAGAGGCGGGCGGCAGCCACAACATAGCAAGATACTGCGCATTAACAAGAGGGTTGTCAATTCATGATCATGTCTGAAATGCACTCTTTCTTACACAAGGCAATATGCCTGTACAACGAGTTTTCGAAGTAAGACTCTTAGGACTCTCTGGTCTTTACTTTAGTGCCCATGTGAGGCTTTTTCTAAGGTTTTTGTTCATGTGTTTTTATATATATTGCAATGTTAATTTGTATTTGCCTGACAAGTAACTGTAAAAAATCCGTCTTATTCAGCATGTTTTTGTACCTACAGGCTGGGAGGCTGTTTTTTTAATGGATAAACTGTTATTAGAAAATCAAGCTGCAAGTCACTCAAAACTAGTATGTGATTTCTTTTGGTTACCAAGGACAGAAATGAAGGCTATTATACAGGTGTGCAAGTAAGTGACAGGAATTTATGATGACGCTTATTAGGAAGGAACATTACATTGAAAGACGCTTTCCTCAGCCACCAAAACTCATCTATTGCTAAGGGCTGTGGAATTTCCATTAATATTGGTTAACACAAGACCAATTGAGAAGGTATGTTCCATGCGTCATTCATGCTCTTTTAAGATATTAAATTCATGTAATTCCCAAACCAGCAAGGTATATCATGTATGATGATGATGATGATGATATCACTGAGTAACTAAAGTTTCACCTGACACAGCTAAGGCCACACCAATTCTCTTGGTGTGATTAATCCATATCCTAGTAGTCCTAATTTGAGCCAACCTCCCTGGTCAAAATGACACAATGGCCATGATTGTGTCTTTAGCAACAAGATTCTCTCAAATGACAAGAATACCACAAGACACTGGACAGAACCCCAGTATGGCCTAAAGCATAAAGTTCATGATCCCTTCCAGCTATACCAGACTGTCACCACCACTTCTCAAACTTGATGTTCCCTCTGTCCACCCCCAGACAGCTGAGCTGGTCTGCCATGGACTCGATCATGGGAGGGGGGCCGCAGATGTACGACAAGATGTGATCGCCATGGAGACAAGATAGCTCCGCCTTCAGGTCTTCTTGTGTGATTCTCCCCACTGGAGCAAGAAAATATCATAACAGGATCATTCTTTCTTTGCAGTTGAAGGGTATCTTAATAATAATTGTTAACTAAAATAAATTGCTGATTACGTCAGAATCTAACCTTCTTGTTCTATTTTGATACAAAGAATCAAAATGAATGAAAAGAGGGACTTTCAAAGTTTTATACATAAGCAAGGTTAGATGATTTTTTTTCATACCCTTTGGCCTAGGGAACTGGCTGGGGTCTTTGAACTCCTGCTGCTGAGTCACAAAGCACTGAAAGGAGATGTCAGGAACCTCCTTACACAGCCTCAGAATCTGCTCCTATATCAGAAAAATGCAACTGCAACATTTGGTCTTTCTCAATGTCATATGTTCTGATACTTATTTATTGACCCATCTATTCATCTAATCAATCATTGTACATGTACTAGTACACCAACCTAAAAGTATGGGAAAGTTCAACATCCTGCATCAAAATGTAACTCCTGAAATACTGTTTGTAGACAGTGTTCAGTACCAAGGACATTTTCCTGTGTGTGGAAAGTGTTCAGCACCAAGAACAGGCACATTTTCCTGTAGCTGTGCGTGGAAGGTGTTCAGCACCAAGGACAGGTCTGCTCACTTGTGTGTTTATGGGGTTCAGCACCAAGGACAGGTATGTTTTCTTGTGTGTTGATGGTGTTCAGCACTAAGGACAGGTATGTTTTCTTGTGTGTTGATGGTGTTCAGCACTAAGGACAGGTATGTTTTCTTGTGTGTTGATGGTGTTCAGCACCAAGGACAGGTCTTATGTTGTTCAGCACCAAGAATATGTAGAAAACTTTCAATGAAACCCAAACATTTT
Organism: Branchiostoma belcheri; assembly: GCF_001625305.1. Lineage (NCBI taxonomy): Eukaryota > Metazoa > Chordata > Leptocardii > Amphioxiformes > Branchiostomatidae > Branchiostoma > Branchiostoma belcheri. The sequence continues at coordinate 2,214,071 of NW_017804076.1, forward strand.
ATTTCACTACACAAAAATAACATTTTCTTACCCTAAACAACAACTCCCCTTCATCCCTGGCACTGTACAGTAGCACAGTCCGTCCTGGTTTGTACGCTGTTTCACTTTTCTGACTCAAGCGATGTAAGTCCACCACATGTTGCACTATTGAGTACAGGGGGTTTATCCCTACACCTCCTGCAATTAGCAGCAAGTCTTTTGATTGGTCTCCATCTTGGGGGTCAAAGTTGAAGTCTCCTCCTGCTCTCATTCTAACCTTTGACCCAACATGACACTGAAATAAGAGATCATATCATTGTAGCAGGATGATTAATCTTACAAAAGTCTACCACATTTACTACTGATAATGTAGATTGAAGAGCTAATCTTTTTTTATTTAAAAGCAAGAAGTAGAAAATGGCAGATACATGTATATACATTTTTACTAGAACATAGCAATATGACTTTTAACTGTAGTGTCATATTGTCTAACCCTTTATCACACTAATTTTCGAACCACAATGAGCACATTCATCAGAATTGCGCCAGAAGCAATGTACATTAGCTAATACAGATACAGTACAGATGAGATGGAAAGTTTTTTGGCTTTCATTTCTTTTGTGTGAGCATTTGAGTGCCAGACCTGTCAGCATAGCAATTTGTCAAGCCTTTCGCAAAGTTTAGTATAGCCAGAACAGGAAACAAAAAACTGCCACCTTGTGGTGCACCCAATGTGCCGGCGCCTCTTCACTACATTTTACTGCCAGGTCAAGTATCCCATCATGCTCCAGCTGACCCGGTGCTGAGGTCATAGAGAACCCTGTGAACTCACCCTCCAACTCTGGGATAAAGAAGTCCACCCTAGGGAGGGACAACACAAAAGTGAACAGCTGTTACCTGTGTGTGGACCCACTTGGCAGGGGGGTGTTGACTAAACTTAACAGCCAGCTCTAGTATGCCTTGGTGCTGTAGTTTGTGGGGTGCAGAGCTCATGGAATAGCCGCCAACAGTTTTTATGGAGGGGATGAAAAAGTCAACCCTGTACAAAGGGAAAAACAATAAAGTTGGAACGGATGTGACCATGAATATGACAGCTACTTCTTAGGGCATTCTTCTAGCTATTTATTGGTGGTACCAAAAAATAAAGGGACTCACGTAGGTTGTTTTTGTCGCTTCAAGGATGAAATCATGACAAAAATGTTCTGAGAAATGATAGATTTCCTCCTTCAGAATATTTCTTGTTCTACCACCCCACCCTGAACTTGCATTGGATTGGCTCTATGCAGAATGAATCAGCAGGGGTTTATTTCTTGGTCTTTTTCTGCCTATTCTGCATCTTTGCATCTTCCTCTAGTGAGCAGGTAAAAGTCTGACCAAGAGACTTAGTTTGAGATTTTGTCGCTCCTCACCATTGTCCAGCTTTGAAGCTGAAATCCTCATTGTTAACCTTGAGACTGAGACTTTTCACTGTAGGTGAGAGGTCATACATACTCTCCACCACAGCTTCTGTCAAGGTCTGCAAAAAAGACATATGTTAGTCATGCCTGTTGTTTAATGTTAAAGAAAATTTCATTGGTTGAATATACATGCACACTTTAAAGCGCACAACACATACAGTCATGTAAAATGACATTTTGTGCAAAATAATAACAGTTCACAGGTAACGTTGTTAAGCATTATCTTATCTGTAGTTAATTTTGACCTTGATTTTTTTCAGATAGCTGTCTCTACCTGCTGTCTGGTGTTCTCCTTGGTCCTCTCCAAGTGATCTCCTTTCCCAGAATGCAACTTCGCCATCCTTGGTAAATGGCAGCAGCAGCAGCTTACAAATGCAGGCCACCTGACAGAACAACATACAGTCTGCTGTATAACTTTGTGTATAATAATGGGGTTCTGTAAAATTCTTCGAATCGCATAGTCAAATGCCTTGCCCAAAAATCAGAATGGAGCACCCGCAGACTAGTTTTGCCAATCACCCCATGATAAATATCCATGTAAATACAAAACATTAATGTTACAATCCAATGTTATGTAGTCTTGCCAATTTGCAGGGTTATGCCCTTGTCCCTGCTTGACATATTGTACCTTCTAGCCTTGGTCCCTCTGCTGCAGGCCTGCCCCAACTTCCTCACAAACATCACCTAATGTCTGTATCTGAAGAAGTCCAAGGTCTAAAGTTCAAAGATCAGGACTACAAGATGTCAACTTGAGTGGCCAGGTTTTATAAGATCAAAGTACATGTACTAATTCGCGAGGGATGTCCTTACAAAATTTACCCAAGCAAACATTGTTCAAAGACCATGATCAATGACTGGATAATGATTGTTAGATATTCAAAGATCGTCACAAAGTCACGGTTTCTTGCCTTTACTATAAATGTGACAGGCAAGCATTTATTTATTTGTGACGTCACTGGGGTTACCCTTATCTACTGCGCAGACTCAGTTATTTTTCGAACACTGTCTGTACCAGCCAATCAGAACATTCAAAACATAAATTAAAACAGAGATTGACCAATAAACGACTGGTTTGTTATCAACATTGTCCAATCACAATCGGGACAAGTCTCACTTACGGGAGCACTTTGACCGGTACATTGCCCTCGGTGGGGGAAAGGTTCGTTTTCGACGGAAAAATGTCCATGTTTAGAACAGTTACGGCGCGGCTTTACGCCCCAACAAAGGTAAGACAATTCTCAACATTCCGATGTCTTTGTTTAAGCAGTTTAAGCCGCTTATCATGAGTCGTATGCCTCGATCGCACGTGAGCAACTCCGGTGAGGAGGGAGGGGGGCGCGAACAAGGTGGACTGTCGGGGCGTCAGCTGGGTCACCGTGATGTTGCAACAAGCTATAAGATACAAAATTCTTAACTTTTGTGTTTTTTACTGTCATAAGTTGGAGTTATAAAGTATTTTGTAACCATGCTCAATGTATCAAAAGCACTGTCGATACCCTACATGACTATGGCGAAGATTTAGTGTCACTCTCAGTACATGTGACTTTCAGTTTGCTCAAGAGGTTAAAGATTGACCTCCTTGGTCTTTAAACGTTATAAGTTATCTATGTAGTGTCTGTAATGCATAAAGACATTAGGATATGGACGAATTCTCGATATAGAGGGTGTTTGTTGCATACATGTCTGTTTCATAGTTTCAGGGACAGGTAATTTATGGATTTCTTTAACTTCCTGTATGTGGAGGTCAGACCTGTTTTCCCAGAAAATCTTTATAAATTGTTTCTCTCTATATATAGAAATGTATCAGACTTGCGTGAATTTCTGAAAGGAGGTATAAAAACTATGATGATGGTCAGACCTGAATTCCAAATTTTTGTAACCTGGACTCAAGACTCAGACTGACACACTGTTGCCAGGACCTTACAAATTGTCTTCAGCCAACATGCCCTGAGGAAATCTTGCCTATCTGAGGAAGGCCCAGAGCTATTTGTCTCAACTTCTCTCAAGCATGCAAATGTAGATCTGATGTGTAAGACTACTACATTTTACATCATATACTACTACAAATAGAAAGAGATTGTACTGATACATCATTTTTTCAGTATGTCAAGGCTTCTTTCCTTTCAAGGGGTGTCATATTTGTATGCCTGACCATTTTTGTAGGACACATCGTCCAGCAAAGTCGACCTCTCACATGTGACCAAATTTGCCTTGGAAATTTTCTGATTGAGAACATTGTTGGTAAGGCCATGGGAAGAGACTAATGATCATGTTGTCAACTTGCATAAGGTTGATGGTTAGGCAAAAAAGTTAAGTAAAAACATAATACATTGTCCAAATCACTCCACCAACCCATTGACCCAGATTATGTGCCGGTAGAACAAAAGATAGTGTGGTACACATATTGAATAATTTACAAGCTTAGCACTTTGAAAGGCTTCTTGGGTTGATTCAGATGAGATTTTTCTTGAAAAACGTTGGTGATATAGTTTTTCATGGAGATTTTGAAGTGTCTTAAGTACTGCCTGGTATGTTGGATAAGGCCATAAATAATGGCAGCTTGTTAAACAATAAATGATTTACAAGTTGACCCACTTAACCCCAATAAAATGGTTAGGATAGAACATATGTGCCATGTGGAATAGTGACCGAGTCGACCACAAGCTTAGAATGGCTGTCCAATAAACAGTTTTCACCAAGGCATTTTATAAATTATGAATACATGTATTGTGTATAATACTATAAGTACAAGAAAGAAACCAAGCATTTCATAAATAGAACCACAGTCATAACATATGATATAAACTGTGTCATTTGTATCTATAAAAGATGTGTCAGGCCCACTTTTGTGATGGCCCATCATTACAATTTACACCCACACGACACAGTAGCTTGCTAGGACAGAATAGTCTGTCATAGCTCCTGAATGCTCCCATGGCTCACCGTGACATCATTGCATGGCAGATAGGAGACCCAGGCCAGCTAATGGAACTGGATCCACTCACAGATACATACTACAGATAAGGGGAAACTAGGACTCGAAGTGCTAATTATGGCTATCAGGGGAATACTAGTATCAGCATGGAGGCTTTGGGCTCAAAATCAATCTTGAGCACTTGTTACTAGTATCCCCATTTACACCTGGGTGGAGTGAGAAATCACAATGGCAAGTGAAGTGACTTTCTCAAGGACACAACATCTAGCCAGGTATGCCAGAAAGAAGCAGTGACCTTTGGGCCTTGCATGTATCTGCCAAGCCGTACTATTCAAGAATTTCAACCAAGTATATGGTTTCTACTTTCAACTTCAAAGCTGTGTACTAGTAATATGCCATTGAGGTGACCAGATTTGTCAAGTAGACTTTTCAGAGAATGTCCTATATATAGCCGATAATGGAATACATGTAGTAAAGGTCATATATGTTATGTCAAGGTGACACTAGTGCTGTCAAGACAACAGCTTTTTTTATGGAAAGATTTGCGTTCTCAAGATGATTCCTTACATGATAGAAATGTGCTGTAATATTTTATACTTATTTTTATTATTAATTAAGAGTATTTGGACATGTAATTTTTCTTGTATGTATCACATTTACAAGATCTAGGAGTATGGTAATAATAATCCAAAAATGTTGTTGTCATTCTTTGACCTCCTGTAGGATTGTTCTAGTACAGAGTGTAAGTGTTATTGTGTTACAACATATACAGTATAATAAATGATGGCCAGTTTAATCAGTGCTAGGTTCTGTACCAGTCCCAGGGGAAATCTGTACAGCAATGACGCCCAGAGGTGAGGCACCTGTCAAGGAAAACCCAACAGGTGCACAGGCACAAGGAAAAAGGGGTTGTGATTGAAATTGAAATGCAGTACATGTAGTGTGTATGATGTGAAAAGATTGCATTTTGTTATGAATACTTACAGAAATATTTCTTTGTTCCTCATAGCCTCTGATTCCAAGGTTCAGTAATGGCCTCAGGAAATATGCAACACAGTCACAAACGGTGAGCAAAGAGTAGCTTAACTGTCACTGTAACAGTTCTGGGAAAAATATATCGTAATGCATGTCTATACAAAATGACACCCTCTAAATGCACTATTCCGTTTCAACCTTTTCCCTGCTTTGTAAGCTATAAGCCATGCATTTTTGTATTCCACAAGGCTACCTAAGCAGTAAGAATGTTAAGCGTATATGGTTCACTTGTCCCTTTCAAAGGATCTTAAGGAGGTCCTAGCGGCCATGATCCCAGTGAAGCAGGAAGAAATCAAGAGCTTTAGGAGTCAACATGGTGCCAGTAAGATTGGGGACATCCAGATTGACCAGGTGGGAAAGTGATTATGTGCTCTATGATTTGGTTTCAAAATTGCAGTATAGGGTTGTCAAGTTAATTCTAAGAATTGTAATGATAAAATGATGTGATATGTGAACTAGAACTTAGTGTATTTTCACTGCAGAATCATTGCTGTACAAGATAATACTGTTATTCATGGGATGAAGTCATGTACGTGTCATGTTCAGATTAAGCCTTGAATACTGTTAATTTTTCCCCACCCATAGTTGTATGGTGGCATGAGAGGTATGAAGTCCATGATCTGTGAGACATCTGTACTGGACCCAGAGGAGGTATGGCCACAGCTTTTATGTTGTTTACATTATTAAGTCAATCTTACCACACATCAACAATACATCAACTTTTTTTATAACATCATGTATAGTCCTCTTCATATCTCATTCAAATAAAAATCAGTGCAGTCTTACCTGCAAATTTAATCTAATGGCAACCATTTTTACATGGCTTAGAGTTCCTGTTCTTAAAAGTTCGTAGTTATAGATCTATGTACAGTATCTGCATAAGATTTTATCTACAGTATAACAGATTGCAAATGGCAAAGCATAATGGCCTTGCACACGAAAACAAAAGTTGAAGGTAACCCTGAATTGTTTTTCCTTCCCAGGGCATCCGTTTCCGCGGGCTGAGTATCCCCGAGTGCCAGAAGGTCCTGCCCACGGCGCAGGGTGGGGAGGAGCCCCTCCCCGAGGGACTGTTCTGGCTGCTGGTTACAGGAGACGTCCCCACCCAGGAACAGGTACAGTAGGGGGGGTTGTGGTTTAGGATTGTGAGGGTATTATAAAGAACCCTTTCCTAGTCACAGGAAAAATCCCTATCCCTAAAAAAATACAGTAGGGATATACATGTAGCATACATTATATATTTGAATGCACATGTCATTTGTAGCATGCATGGTCCAGTGGCTAGTGTCCCCCCTTCTGGAACACGAGGTTGGATATCCAAATTCCGACCATTGTCGATCACCCGACGTGCACGCTACTGGAAGGGGTCGCAGTCCTTAGGACGGGACATTAAGCTGTGGTCCACTGTTCATTGTGCTTGGGCCAAGGAAAAAAAATGTTGTGTTTCCTGTTTCAGTCCAGAAAAAAGTAGGGTCGGTAGGTAGGGATTATCTTATTTTATTTTTATTTTTATTTTTTTTAGACTTTGCTGATTGCTGTGTTTATATAAGCAGAACATGATGAAAAATCGATTGTGCAATATTATATTTCATCACTCAGGTACTCAGGTGTCAGATCATGGAGCTTTAAACGGTCGATCAGATGTCCCTAGCCCTTGCAGGGCTAAATTCAGATTCAGGTCCTGATTCAAGTCTACAGGTTTTCAGGGTTCTCCCAGGGATTTGGGAGAAAAAAAAGGAAACAAAAAAGAATTCTAAAGAAAAAAAAATTAATACTGCACAAAATTTTAATTGGTTTCTATCCCTTTGTTTGCCTAAAAATCGATAGTGTGATTGTATCAATTTGAAACCCCAAAAAATTAGCTAAATCGGCGATTTAAGGTTATTGCGCAATGGACGTGCCCTATGACCTTCAACCTTTGGGGGTCATGCAGGCGTCAACACGCGCCCTCCCCATGCCTTGCCAGTCCGTTTTCGTGGGCAAATTTCTGCTTTTTTAGAGGTTTTGCGACCTAAAAACTCACATCAGAGGAAAAATACACCACAGACGACATTTTCATGGTAAATATCGATAAATGGACCAGGCATTTTTCTGTCCCGTTGCCGATTTTGCTGATTTTCGCCATGTGCTTATAATTTGTTTACGTCGATAGCTACCTTTCCTCGTCCGGTTTTATGGGCAAATTTCCGCTTTTTTAGACGTTTTGGGACTAAAAGACCGACAAAGGGGGAAAAATACATCATATACATTATTTTTATGAGAAATACTGCTATCATGGACCATACATTTTTTTTTCGCGTTGCCGAATTTTTGCGGCCGCCGCATGCTGATGGTGCAGTACGGTAGGGAATTTTCTACGATTAGTTCGTAAATGTATCGGCTTTTAAACTATTTTCGGAGTCGATGGCTTTGTTTTACAAACAAATCAGACAAATTATTAGCGTTGTTTACACGACTTCAAAACGCTAGCGGGGCGCCCGATGTTCCACCAATAACAGCGATTCTCTCGGTAGCGTCGTGCAAAATGTTTTGGTTCAGCAATATGCAGGGGTCCACACAAAAATAAGGCTAGGGTCGGCGGTTTTTTTTAGGGTCGGTCGGGAAACAGGAAACACAACATTTA
>NW_017804076.1:2222119-2224274 GCF_001625305.1 Branchiostoma belcheri
TCCACTGTTCATTGTGCTTGGGCCAAGGAAAAAAATGTTGTGTTTCCTGTTTCAGTCCAGAAAAAAGTAGGGTCGGTAGGTAGGGATTATCTTATTTTATTTTTGTTTTTTATTTTTTAGACTTTGCTGATTGCTGTGTTTATATAAGCAGAACATGATGAAAAATCGATTGTGCAATATTATATTTCATCACTCAGGTACTCAGGTGTCAGATCATGGAGCTTTAAACGGTCGATCAGATGTCCCTAGCCCTTGCAGGGCTAAATTCAGATTCAGGTCCTGATTCAAGTCTACAGGTTTTCAGGGTTTCTCCCAGGGATTTGGGAGAAAAAAAAAGAAACAAAAAAGAATTCTAAAGAAAAAAAAAAAATTAATCTGCACAAAATTTTAATTGGTTTCTATCCCTTTGTTTGCCTAAAAATCGATAGTGTGGTTGTATCAATTTGAAACCCAAAAAAATTAGCTAAATCGGCGATTTAAGGTTATTGCGCAATGGACGTGCCCTATGACCTTCAACCTTTGGGGGTCATGCAGGCGTCAACAGCGCCCTCCCCCATGCCTTGCCAGTCCGTTTTCGTGGGCAAATTTCTGCTTTTTTAGAGGTTTTGCGACCTAAAAACTCACATCAGAGGAGGGGAAAATACATCATATACATTATTTTTATGAGAAATACTGCTATCATGGACCATTACATTTTTTTTCGCGTTGCCGAATTTTTGCGGCCGCCGCATGCTGATGGTGCAGTACGGTAGGGAATTTTCTACGATTAGTTCGTAAATGTATCGGCTTTTAAACTTATTTTCGGAGTCGATGGCTTTGTTTTACAAACAAATCAGACAAATTATTAGCGTTGTTTACACGACTTCAAAACGCTAGCGGGGCGCCCGATGTTCCACCAATAACAGCGATTCTCTCGGTAGCGTCGTGCAAAATGTTTTGGTTCAGCAATATGCAGGGGTCCACACAAAAATAAGGCTAGGGTCGGCGGTTTTTTTTAGGGTCGGTCGGGGAACAGGAAACACAACATTTATTTTCTTAGGCCTTGTTGAAAACAGCTAGGGGAATTTCCTCAATACAATGAACCTGTAAATACTGTACATAACACCTGTCTTCTCTGACAGGACCAGTGGGATATTAGCTCTTCAGTGAGTTAAAACTGGATCAAGATAATTTTCGTTTCCTTTCCCTATTTGTTTGTGTATTAGCTAACCTAGAAGCTTCACACACTATGCTGATGTTTTATGTTATTGTGTCCACCTCCAGGCTGATTGGTTATCCCGTCAGTGGGCAGACAGAGCTGACCTCCCGTCCCACGTGGTCACCATGCTGGACAACTTCCCCAACAACCTCCACCCCATGTCACAGTTCAGCGCCGCCATCTCAGCACTCAACAGCGAGAGCAACTTCGCCAAGAAGTATGCAGAGGGCGTGCACAAGAGCAAGTACTGGGAGGTAGGGAATGGAGTTCTTAGACCTCCTGTGTAGTGTGACAACAGTACTGTTCTAATTGCTATGGGTCTAGGTTGAAGTTCATACATTTTTCAAATGAACGGTTCAACAGTTCTTTTGAAAAATGTATTGCAGAAGTCTCACAAGACTATTGCTTCATGTATACTTAAGTCCTCCAATTTGCTGAGGATCTTGCAAACTACAAGTGCTGCATATTGCTGTTATAAAACTCTTTTTGTGGCCTCGGATCAATCAAGCGATATGTATACTTGTAAACAGAAGAATACAGAATTAGATGTACTGGTATCTTGTAGCTGTGGATCATGTGTATCAATTAGGAATCTCTTTCAAAATGTTCGGAAGTATCATATTGTAATCATGTTGTAGATTAAAGATGACAATTCATTGGTAACTACTTTGAGTTATCAATGAAATACTTTCCAACAAATATTTCCTTTTGTCACTTGACTGCTCTTATCCTTTCCCAGTTTGCCTATGAAGACAGTATGGACCTTATCGCAAAACTGCCAACCGTAGCCGCCAAAATCTACCGTAATCTTTACCGCGAGGGTTCCAGCATCGGAGCCATCGATCCTGAGAAGGACTGGTCGGCAAACTTCACGTCCATGCTGGGGTATGAGGAGCCCATGTTCACAGAACTGATGAGGCTGTACCTGACCATCCACAGGTAAAGACGCCCCCCCCC
>NW_017804076.1:2224294-2301918 GCF_001625305.1 Branchiostoma belcheri
CCCCCCCACCACACACACACACACAACCTTGTCTACAAAGAGTTTATCTCAACTTATGGTTTCAAACTAATTCCTAGGTAGAAATAAGTCCAGTAATGTAGATAAATTTGTAGTTGTGGGTCAAACACATTTTGTCCAGAAATAGCAATGTATCCGCTTTACTTCTGTAGTTACTTTAGACCTAATTTTTCATATTTGTTTAAAGCTTCTTAATTTTCATGCTACATCTACAAATTAAAAGTACCTTTTTTCCTGTACACAATATTTGACGTAGTGTCTAACTTTAAGTAATGTTCTGTGTTACTCAGAAGGCATTTGTGCTCATTATAGTAGGGAGTACCGGTACTAGTAAATTATATGCACCAAGTGTATGTATTATGTTGTAATGTGTTTGTTCCCCTGTACAGTGACCATGAGGGAGGCAACGTCAGCGCCCACACCTGTCACTTGGTAGGCAGCGCGCTGTCTGACCCCTACCTGTCCTTCGCAGCTGCCATGAACGGGCTGGCAGGGCCCCTTCACGGACTGGCAAACCAGGTAAACAAACAGATGTTTATACACATGTATTCTATATATATAGGACAATGCATAAAATGAATGGCTACATGCTAGAAATTCCACCATTGATTGTACAAGCACATTCCCACCCTGTACCACTATATTATTGTCTTTGTAAGGTCTCCATGTATGTTTGTTATATAGCAGTAGACCTTGTGCAACTGTTGTGCAATATAGTTTATCTATGTTACAGCTACAATCCACTTTTGATACCAATGACAAATGATTTTAGCTCATGCTGATGACCAACAAGACTTGGTGACCAGTACACTTGAAAATTGGTTGCTGTTTGACAGGTTCTGTTCACATTTTAAACATTCGTCCTGCCACAGCAAGTTGAGTGTGTTTATTAGCCTGACTACATTACGACGTTTTTAGCAGCCCTTCTACTGGTCTTGGGGAGGGGCCCATGACTAGGAGTAGTTGTGTAACCCAGGTTATGTTTGTTGTCGCTGTAGGAAGTGTTGGTGTGGCTGACTAAGCTGCAGCAGGACCTGGGAGGTGAGGTGTCTGATGAACAGCTGAGGGATTTCATCTGGAACACACTGAAGGGAGGACAGGTCAGTACAGAGACTTACTCCATACACTGAGTCACAGCAGCTGTATCTAAACTGAAATGAAATTCACAACACTTGAACTTGTTCCATGAGAAATGCACGAAGGAAGTAACTTTTAAAAATTCAGCCAGAAATCCACAACTTTGAGTCAGAACTTATGCCAAGAGACATGCAAGAAGGAAATGAGTAACTCTTACATTTGTTCAGCCAGAATCTGGCTGTACCAAAATGTGACTGACAATTGACACATATTACTTGTCTAAAGGGGAAAGCACCAATAAAAGAAAATCAGAACATTACTTACTTTGTAAATACATGTAGTACCCATTCCTGAACATCTGGATGGGGCCAAGCTGTTATGCTGCAATTTGCCAACAAGTTGCTGCTATTGTTTTGATGCATAACAGAATGCCATGATTCGAGGTTTGATGTGTCTTTCTTCCGTCAGGTTGTTCCTGGTTACGGGCACGCCGTGCTGCGTAAGACGGACCCTCGGTACACGTGCCAGCGAGAGTTTGCCCTGAAGCACCTGCCTGATGACCCCATGTTCAAACTGGTGTCTCAGCTGTACAAGGTGAGATCATGACTGATATCATAGCACTGCTTGGTTTTTTCCAAAGCAGTGTTCTAACCAGACAGAATGTTGCCGCTCGTGGCGGACAAATATTTTGCCCAATCTGATTGGCAAAAATGGGTGCGGAAAGAGATGTCATTAAACTAAGCTTAGTGCACCAGCAAAATTTGTCCCTCAAATTGCAGGAAAGAGCTTTTCAAAGGGTCAAGATTTCAACATTTTCCAGGGGGAGCATACCCTTGAACCTCCCTAGGACATGGTTCAATATCAAACAAAATTGACATGATGGCAAAAAATTCAGACTGACTGGCTGTTCCAAGGAAGAAAATACCGTAGTAGTGTCAGGGCTACACTGGTCCACAAAGATAATGGTTACTACAAGCTCCCCAGTATTTGTGACCCTTGTAGTGACATGTTTATTTTTTTGTGAACACAGATTGTGCCTGGAGTGTTGCTGGAGCAGGGCAAGGCCAAGAACCCCTGGCCCAACGTGGACGCTCACAGTGGTGTGCTGTTGCAGGTAAGAACTATGTCTGTACCCACATTGGGCAGCAAATATTTTTCTTCATTGCAAGAAGCAAAGGAAAAGCTTATGCCATATAGATCTACTGATACTGCAGCATGTAGCCAGACTAAATCGTGCTCCTGGCCGCTGACCCGTCCAAAGGTTAACGTCTCCCCATCCCCTGGCAGCTAGAGCTTGTGTACACACAGGCTACTGTAGCATGCACCAGTAATACTGATAGGGTGTAATGCCACCTGGCTAGTACTGATGGAACTGCAGATTAGACCCACTAAGACAGAAAGGGCCTATAGTATAGAGAGTATGTACAGCCTAGCACTTGCCTGCACTCAAAGCGGCAAAACTTTTTGTAAATACAGTAGGGAGCCAAATATATAATGTCTAGGAAGCGCAACTCAACAAGGGCCCAAACCTTGTTCAGCACAAGAAGCTTGTCACATTTTCATTTATTTCACCAAGCATTCCTGCTGATGTTTTCCTTGTTGTTTCTCCAGTATTATGGCTGTAAAGAGATGCAATACTACACCGTGCTGTTCGGAGTGTCTCGCGCCCTGGGCTGCCTCGCCTCGTACATCTGGAGCCGCGCCCTGGGCCTTCCGCTGGAGCGACCCAAGTCCATGTCCACCGAGGGACTGAAAAAGCTGGTCGGAGCACAATAACCCGCTTCACCACAGCCGTAGGAAGAGCTTTAGAACACATCGTCTTTGAAGAAGTCCACTATTTCTTCTTTCACACCCCCAAAGAGCTAGAAGCTCTTCACCTTTTGTGATACAATTTTAATAAGCTGGTTTGAAAATGCCATGGCTTTTTGTTCCTTCATTACCTTGGTCCGGCATTTCCATTGCATCCCATACTGCCTTGCTGCATTTACCTCAGTCCATGCTATCCCACATGTATCTATTGAAAATATGTGCTTCCTCCATCATACTTTTGTGACAGAAAGATACATTGTATTGTGTGCAAAAGACATGAAAAAAATGTATTTCAAAATGCTTGTTCAGAAATTATATTATACACACTTGACGTGCAGTGAGAAAATTAGAATTCTTGGCAGACTGGTCTTTGGAGGTGTTGAAAGAAGCTTGGAACTTCCTAGCATTAAGAATGGATCCTATAGCTAATAGAAAATGGCTGATTTTTCGTGTACGTGACTCTTTGATATGTGAGCTGGGATATTTTATCTTGTGCCTGTGAACATGGCTGACTACAGGGTGTTTTGAAATATTGTGTTGACATGCTATTTCCTCCCTGAAACTTTCAAAACACATCTTTACTGTACATATTGTGAAAAGAAGTCTAAAAGTGAGCATCTGTATTTTATCATTTAGACATTGCAGGAAGACAAGCCACGGTGGAAAAGCTGTCAAACCAAACCACCCTGGAAGACAGCCTTACATATACAATACTTAACATTAAACAAATGCAACAAACTCAAAATAGCCATCTCAACAGATTCGAGTCCAGGCGATGCTACGGAAAGTTCATTTGTGTGAAAGAGAAGATTATGTCAAAGCAACTGACAGTATTTTTACTGCTGTTCACCGAACAATGAAGCTCAGTATTGCTGTGAATAACCGAACGTGACAAATATTTGTGGCCAGAAATATTTATAGCAAATCACACTCATGTCTCAAGATTTGCACTCTGTTTAACACAGATAAGACAATTGAGAACAAAACTGTTTTCAGGATCAACCCCACCTCATTTTACTTTACTTGATGTCTACCCCATGTTAAAGTCCATCTATTTTGATCTTAGCCTTCTTAATTTTGGTAGTGTTTCAGTAGTAAAAGCAGTGCAGTGGGAATTGTGTGTGGAATGTGATAGTAACAATGTTTCTTTATCCTCATCAAAAAGTTTTGTACTCTGGGAACAAGACCATAGAATGAATTTTAATCATGCCTTGACTCTTGTTCCCAGATTACTACAACTGGGATTTCTGTCAGTCTTCTAATAAGAAATGTTTTGGGAGTCGAGATGAAATAAAGAGCTATATTTTGTTCTTTGAAATCGGAAAGTCTCCCATCTTTGTACAGATGTTAACTACAACGTGGTCTTTCACATGTAAGCTGTCTGAATATTGTGGGAATAATAAACAGGCCTAGTGTCACATCTTTTCTCGTGCATTTTGTAATAAGCTACCAACCATCACCACTACTCAAGAACACAGTTACCAGTACTCAAGCAACTTTTGTCTGACATTTCAAGTAGCATCCACTTTTCATTGGTCTCATGTACATGTAGTGGATGCTGTTTGAAATGTCTCTGTTTTCAAAATCGTAGCTTGTGTAACTGTTCTTGTGTATCTCATTACATGTACCTACGTCAACATATCACCACCCCTACAGTTTAATAATCTCCCAGCTGATGTCCTAATATCTGCTTTGAGACTACATAACATCAACAACTACTGTAACAACACATCCTCGCCTACCAAGGCCATGAGTAGTCCTACATAAACACTTTGAACTACCAAAAAAACAACAACTTGACCATGACATGCTGTATTTTACACTTTATTATCCCATTGTATCATAATGCATCAACCCTGGAATGTCTACGTGAACATTAGTGAATTAATTATGAATAAAGGATCCTGTGCTAAACTAAAAGTCATCATCCACAAGTGCAACACAATATACAACTTTTCTTCACTCAACCTAAATACAACTATGAAAAAGCCACCTTATGTATCCGGCCTTTTGATATGGGCAAATTCCACTAGGCCATGCACATCACCGTAATAGTACATGTAAGTTGGTCATTATGTACAAGCATGATTTCATGAAGTTTTTACACACTAAGAATGGAGTTTCCACATGGCAGTGCAATCAGGTTTTGAGTGTTGCTTTCAGTCATGAAAAAGCTGAAGGCACAAGCATATGTATTTGCATGTAGATATATTGCAATGATTTTTCTGCATTGCAATGTTGTTGACCATTTGAAAGATCAATGACAGTACAATCTGAGCAAAGCTTTAAAATCACCAAAAATACTACAGTTTATGCTAATCAACAAATGTGATAAAACTGAGATTATAGCGGTACACTTCCCTTGATTTTTTTTTCAATCTTGGAATAAACAAGAATAGTTCTTTTAACATAAGGAACAGAACCAGGCATCTTACTCAACAGAATCACTGATTTTACAAGATTTTAGATGTCTGAAAGGTGACATTTTCTCACAGTAAGGGATGGGTTGTCTGGGGGAATTCCGAAAGAAGTCCCCCAGACTTAGCAGGTCATTTGAAAGTTAAGTTTTTTTCACACAATCAACAATTTGTTAGCCTGAATACATTATGCTTCTAGCCGTCCATCTGCTGGCCAGATCCCCTGGAAGGAAGCCCAATCAGCCCCGGACAGCAGGATATTGTGTAATACAGGCAAACAACTTCCCACCAGCCAACAAGCTGGCAACTTGTCAACTGCCTTGCAACAAACATTATGCTTTATTAACCTTCTCCCTGCTGCCTAACCCTGTAGCCAATAAAGAACAAACACCAATCACCAAATATATGGCTAAACGGCTACTTCAGTGTGCCAAAGGTTAAAGGAAGCTGACAAATTGCTGAAACAATGCCAAGTAGGAGATTGTTGGTTGTGCCAAAAGGGCTTCACTTTCAGATGACGACTTCTTTTGAGTGAGAGCCTGCCTTCTGTTTCCAAGCTGTAAAGCGGTTGGTAGTTATTGCACAGTTGCACTCCAGTAACCATACAGACATACAACATGTGTACGTAAAAGGAACAAGACAATTGGAGACATTTTTCTACCAGTAACATGAGTTACACTTAAAACACTGAGGAATCTTTGTGTTACCATCTCAACTGACTTTTACAGTATGCAATATGAACAAGCTTCATTATCAATAGTTATTTATAGAAGTACCTGGTTATGTTCTTACAGCAAACTATATGTAGTTCTAATCTCATCTAGGCCTTGTTTCCATGATTTACATTTCAATACCTTGCCGTTACATTCCTACTGCAATGTATACGTACAGTCTCTAGTTTGGTATCCTAGCAACTATGAAAAGCAGGCACTTTGATGAAACAGTAGTTTAAGAAGAGTTATAAATACAATCAAATTTTCCTAAACATCCTTGCAACAAACTACATAATCAAGTCTACTCACCTTAAATTCTGGATTATTCAATAAATATTCCTGTATCCTAAACTATAATAAAACCAAGTATCTTCATACCAGGCCTTGCCAAAAGTTCACGAGAAGTTGATATCATTCCAAACTTATATATTTGCTACATATCCCTGAAGGACAAACAAATATGTGACACCTTGACATAACATATTAACAAAACAAAAAGGTACACAATATAGTACATCATGATACAAGTTTGCTAGTTGGCCCATTCTTATATCAAGTTATTGTCAGGATCCTGTCTCCAATCATGAATAGATTTAAGTACATTGACTAAGCAAATTGCATATTTTGTTAAGAGTACTCTAACTTGAATATGATGTTACAAAATCCAGATGGGGGACTTTTCTTCCACTTTTCAGGGGAGATAAAACCCAACACAATATGCAGTGTTGTTGTTTTTTCAATGGCTTTCAAATAAAGTATGTGAGTCCTTATACATGTATTTACAAGATCAATCCATCAATTCAGTAAGAACAATCTAATGCTGGGTTCAGCTCAACTGTTGTTTTGAATTTCATACATGTATGTACAGCTGCAATCATTTTTGTGAAAAAATATCACCAGCTTGCTTTTGACATGGTGTATACTTTATTACCACACATATATGATATAGGTGGTGACTTATCAATATTTTGCATGTCTCATATATCCCACAATTGCATTCCAATAGTACTGCATATTCACAACCTGTTTTCTTGTAGTGACATTATAAAATTGATTCATGCTTCTTGCTTTGGTAAGTACAAAACTGTACACTCATTGATGGGAACAGCACATCAACTAGACACACCATACATACGTTTTAGGAGGGAATGTGGCAAGACAAAAACATCAGAGAACAACAATGAGGTATCAACATGGATAAGATCCATAGGGGGATCGTCTTCCAAACAAAAGACAGAATGGATAACAAAGTTTTTTGTACACAACCAATTGGTTATACATAGCCAAAATTTTGGTGACCATCTGTCACCTTCCTCTGGGCAACACTGACTGCATCCACTTCACACTGTAGATATGTGGTGCTGCTATAGTGTTAAGAATGTGCTCCCAAACATGACTGAGTTATAAGTTTACATCCTCATCATGGTGCATGGCTGGAGTTGAATTTCTGACCCATACGCTTCCGAACCAACATGATGCGTTTGGGACCACATTCTTTTGCATTACAACTGTTCTCAGAAGCTAACCAACTCAACTTTGAAAGAAACTGCAGAATACACTTGTTTTGACTTCTCACAGTATACACGGTATCAAATATCACAGAAAGGGTTGCTTTGACCTCATTGTTGTTATATTTCTAAGATATCATTTGCAATTATAAATCTCTAGATTTAAAAGATGATTTTCAGTTCCATTTTCTAGGCTTTTTGCTACGTGTCATCCTCATAGTAGTCTTCATCATTTTTGTTCTCTTTCTCATCTTTCTCTTCCTCCTCGTCATATTCCTCTTTATCCCCACCATTATCATCTTCCCCATCTTCATAGTCTTTTTCATCTTTTTCCTCATCTTTTTCCTCATTGTCAGTGTCATCATAATCCTCCTCCTCCTTTTCATCCTCTTCTTCTTTGTCATCATTGTCTTCATCATCCTCATCATAATCTTCCTCCTCCTCCTCTTCTTCATTGTAATCATCCCCTTTCATCCCATCTCCATTTCCTTGCCCTTCCTTTTCATTCGCATCATTGTCAATATCTTCTTCTATGTCAGTATCTTCTTCATCCTGGCCTTCTTTCTCTCCCTCCATTTTATCTTCTTCCTCCTCTTCTTCGTAATCATCATCTAGGATGATTTCGTTCTTCTCATTTGCAAGTCTTTCTTTCTCCGTTAACTTATCACTGCCATTTGGCTTTTCTTTGTCACTTTGTTCTTTTGCTGGCTTGGTCTCTTTTTCCTTTTGCTTGTCTTCTGGTTTCTTCTCCTCTTTAAGATCCTCTTTTGTTTTCTTTGTATCTGCCTCCTTCTCTTTCTCCCCTTTCCCCTTTTCTGGTTGTTTTTCCTCTGCAGGGGACTTACCTACACCTCCCATGCCAGACAACTGTGGGTAGTTGTACCCATAAGGACGGAGGTGATAGGTCATGTATTCTAGGACGTACATAGTATTTGGGGTGATGTAGTGGAAAGTGATGGCAAAGTCGGAGCAGCAATCAGGGCCCTACAGGAAGGAAGAGACAGGACACCCACCACCACATTAGCAAACAAGGTCAAATAATTATTAGCAAAAAGGCAGCAAATAAGAGAGACGTGTTAGCTAGTGGGATGGTACGTGTTACAGGAATACAGCTTTGACTCCAAAACCACAAGTGAAGGGGATAGCCCGAGGACCCTAAAAAGGGGACGAAAATAAATGCAGACAACACCAATATCATATAAAAACGAGGCATGCAGTGATCTATACAAGAAAATGTGCACGGAAAGTTTGGTAAGTGCAAAATACTGAAGAAAACAAGGATGAGAAGGTCCAAAAGAAAAGCCCTCCCCACACGGTTGGGTCAGCACCCTAAAATAAGAGAAATGAAACAACATGAAAACAAGAAGAAAAAAAATGCACAACACACCATGAGTAAGTAAACCATGCATGCAAGTGACACAGAAGCTCTACTGTGGTGAACTAAATAGATCGTACAAAGTACCTCAGAATTTCAGATGAGGGGGTTGGCTTATTGGGGAGGAGGGGGTTTTGTTCTTGGTCTGTTGAGATCGATTGGGGGAGTGTAGTTGTATCCAAATGGCCTGAGATGATACGTCATATACTCCAGCACATACATACTAGCTGGGGACACATAGTGGAAAGAGATGGCATAGTCCGAACAGCAGTCTGGTCCCTGTAAATAGAACACAGTTCGTCGCCATTAAACGTCTGACCATCGGTCTGTCGGTCAGTTCTTGTGTTAGCTCGTTGCGACATTGATCGTCAAGCTCGTAAGAGGAGTCAAGTTAGTGTGAAAACAAAAGAAAGAGATGCTTGTTAAATGGCCAACTTTTATTTGTTGCAAAGCAGCAGTCGTTTTGCCTCCTACATGTCAATAGTGATGGAATGAAATGTTAGTGTATGAGATTGAAGTGAGCCGTTTGTCAGATGAACACACAACTGTGATCTGTTGGAATGTCTGTTGGTTAGTTGGGAGGTTAGTCTACATGGTTAATACACAAAAATACATGGTTAAACCAGTCAGCATCTTTCATCCCATTGTTAATCAGCAACTCACTCACAAGCATCACTTTTAGAAGTTTAGTAATAAATTACACATATAAAGATATATCACTGTAAAATCAAAATGCAGATAATGAGAAATAATAAAAATAAAACATCACAGTAAAATAAACAATCAAAATGGAGAGATCTAATGACAAATAATGAAAAATGAATAAAACATTTACATAGAAGATTTCTGTGACAATCTTTCATACTTTGTGGGTAGATGTCATCTATAGTGAGAGATTTATCATATCAACTACCCGGAAAATGTCATTTAAACACACTGAAACCATTTGGATTTCAAATTTACCCACTCAAAGCAAGGGAACAGCCTTAGAATAACGTTGGGGGCAAAGGTGAAATAAAAAAGAACCAATCTTAACTGTACTTTGAGCTACGTCAACAAAGCAATATGGCTCTGTTCCCACCCTTGACTCTGTTTCAAAGACAATGTACATCACTCGGATTGGTGCCATAACTTGTTTACAAGAGCCATGAGAAATGGTTTTCATTCTTACACTGGATGCTGCTGCTAATGTTCACTGTAATCTTGTGTAATACCATCTTATACTGTGCACTTTGATCTATGCTGTAGCCAAAATCAACCTATCACCTTGAATGGAATTTGGATTCTAAACAAACCCTCCTTGATAGACCGACTTGGCAAACAAGCTCTAAAAGGATAAAAGAAAAAGCTGTGTGTTTGCACATAACACAATAACATGTGAAACATATAGCTTTAATTTGTTAGTAAACACTGATACAAACAGCACGCAACAGCCCATACCACTCATCATTAAAATGTAATCATCATACACAATGCAACTATGACAGACCTTATTTCACACATTTAATCAATCTTTCAATCTGTTGCACCATCAAGTATTCCAAACATCAAAAGAAATTTTCAAACTGTCACATATACACGTACACCATTCTACCAACCATCATACCATATGCAATATCCTACCATACCAGACTGTACAAACACCCATACTGTACCCCACACATACTTACACTGCAATGTTAGAGTCATAATACAGTTTATATTTCAAGTGCCATACAGCTAGCCTGAAACGTCATCTGTAGTGGAGCTATAAAAATACCTTTAACCCTGAACTCTCAACAAAGATACTGCACCCAATTTGTATTGCCATACGTGCAAACTTATGGTCATGAAGATGAAATGTAGACAGAGTGTGTAATTTGAAATTTTCCAGTAGTAACACCCTCCCAACTCGTACTGATTCAAATCACACGTCAAGTCTACTGTTTCTATAGAATGTGCTTTCCTCCTAGACCAAATAACCTATTCAACCTGAGTTATTATATTAGCTCCCTAAAAGAAAGACTGGCTCTCGAAAGGCTAAAGTTTCTAACCATTCTGTACCCACCACAGCTTCATCACGCCATGTTGCTCAAATTAGTTTATGTTCAACCCCACATGGGGATATAACCTCCCATAGCAACAGAGATATCACTAACACTTCTAATACCAGGTGTATCAGTTGCCTACAGTGCCTCTGTTCCCAAGTCCCACTGTGCTTTGTTTGAAGGAGCTCCAAGATAAAACTGAACTAAATCCTAACCCCCCAAATCCTGGAACCGGTAAAAAGGCCCAGCTATAATCCAACTTACATCGTGGGCTGGGTAGAACTGATACTTCCAGTACCAGTTGCCTTTTGGTACCCTCCCTGGAATGAGGTGATGTTCGGGGACGAAGGGGTGGAATCTCTCGCGGCCGAGTTTATCTCGCGAATCCTCCGCACGCACCCCGACCTGTTCCATACATCGACCC
Source organism: Branchiostoma belcheri (assembly GCF_001625305.1). Taxonomy (NCBI): domain Eukaryota; kingdom Metazoa; phylum Chordata; class Leptocardii; order Amphioxiformes; family Branchiostomatidae; genus Branchiostoma; species Branchiostoma belcheri. Next base: position 2,235,663 of record NW_017804076.1, read on the forward strand.
ATCTCTACGTCCTCCATAATGGACCGTGCTTTACAGTTCCCCTCCACAAATTTTTTCACTGCCTCTTTGCTGAGGACGTAGCCGGCCCCACCACTCATGTAACCCTGCTTAACGAACGGTTTGAACCGCCGCCCGAAATAGACAGGTTCTGTGGGGTCGTAGTCTTTCAACATATATCTCAAGTTTTCTACGACTACGAAAGTGTCGTCGTCTGCCTTCATGAACCAGTCAGCATCGTCAATGTGGTTTTTGTATATGTACTCGTACGCGGCTTTTGTTTTCGCCCAGAGTTTGTCGCGGCCCTCTCCCGTTCCTAGCCCGATGACTGGAAAGTTTGGCTCGGCATTCGAGCTCATGTAAAGGATTTTGTTGCAGCGTTTGGCCCACGTCGCCTTCACGTGTTTGGCCTTCTTGTCAAGGTTGTCGGGTTGCGTCATGACCCAGCAGAGCACGCGAACACTGTCATACAACTCCTGCGCCTCTTTGTCTTGGCCTGTGGAGGGTGTGCAGAAAAACATATTTATGTACAAAGCATACACATTTACAAGAAATCATTATCACTTCTTCTTTAATTTTAAGTATTACACCAAGCTGTTAGTAGAATTAAGCACTACAACCAGTACTTGTTATACTGTATTTTTTTCTCTAAACTAAGATAACACTTTCAGGGTGTTCTGTTCCCATTTATGTTTATCATACTCTACATACCTGGTAGTTATGGACACTAGAAAGAATTTAAATCAAGTCTGACATTAAGGCAGCCAAGCAAGTAGCCTATCCTCCAGCAGCAATTCCACGCTTTAATCAAGTGCATACACTCAAGACCAGGCTAGTGTCTACTGGTGCTACTAGAGGGGGCCAGACTAATGATGTGTTTACCAGGCTATAATTAGGAATAACCCTGAAGCAGACCCTTACTGTAAGTGGACCCATATGCTACATGTGTATATGTTGTCTAGGAATGGAACAGCTAGTTCCAAAATTAAAAGCAAGGCTGTTTGAAAAGCCCTTTTCACATTTTATATCCTTTTATATTATTATAATTTGTAGTAGTACTAGCACTTGAGAGTGTTAAGGATATCTTTTTCACAAATCATTTGAATTTGACGTACCCTGCAGCTTTAGCAAGTTACACAACAACAACAAAGAGGTATTGCAATGAGAACTGTGATACTAGTAGTATGCTTTGAGGTGTCTCTGTGCTTGTAGACACATCCTTGTACGTGTGCGTGAGCAAACTTGGGTGGTAGAATTATAACAGGATGTGGAAAAGGTTAAAGCACTAAAACTACCACTTATCAGATCTACAAAGCAAAGATCAAAGTCAGACTAATTTTAAAGGCCTTAAGGTTACGCATGAATACTGATATTTGTAGTAAAAGCTTTCATCTTCTTTGGCTTGGCAACCACTGATGTGTAGTTGCATGCAGCATCCCACAAAGGGAAATCCTGTATCAGAGGTATCTGTAGATAGGACATTTTTATGTTCAGCTACCAACCCATTTCCTCCTTGTATGAAGGCATTGTGATTTGGATTGTCAGCATCTTGGTTTTACATGTAAGTTCCCATACTTAAATTGATCACAATCTAATAGATAGACGTATGGGTTGGGCCTTCTACATGTTTGCCCTTCAATTTCCCATACTCAGTAGACCAAACAGAGGGTTCTGTTAAAATCCCTCTGTAAATATTTGTACAGCAATCAATTAAGAGTCATTATTCAAGTTCAAAAGCACGTACAAACAGGCACAGCAGAGCGGAGGCATCTAGCCATTCTAGTGCCATTGTGCCTGCTGGGATCCTTTTGTGTGAGCCATGCAGGTGTTTGACTATTTGCTCAAGAGGGTGTAGTGTTGGTTGGGTTTGGAGCAAACATAGCTAGTCTTTTGTTAAAGGTTACGACTCAGCTGACAACAATAGTGCCCCCTGCACTGGTCCAATGACACAGCCACTAGACTCTGTAGGACACAATTGTAGCATGCCAGCTTTCTGAATAATTTAACAGCTTGCACAGTGTCCCATACAGGTACTATTCTCTATAGCTAGGCACTGGCTTGTCATCTTCCTAAGTGCATGTGCAAAAATGAATTTGTCATTTTTCACAGAAAGGCACATCACAAGAACAAGAATATCATCAAGATAATGAACGAAGTACACACATATTTAAAAGGTCAAGAAACATCTAAAAACAACTTTTGGAAATATGACAAGTATGCCAGTTCTGAAAAATGACAGATTATTTCTTTGATCTTTGAATAAACGACTAGCTGTCACAAAAACGCAAGCCACAATATTGAGTTAGCTAAAAGTTTTTGAAAGCCTACCACAATTTGTACCATTCCAAGTCACCATACATGCATTTGTTCCCATGTTTATTATGACAAGTACATTGTTTATTATGACATTGCTTAATATGTTTTTGATCCATATCACTGTGTAGTGGCTGTAGTCTGGGTTTGTATTTATATCAACAGCATAACTCATTGATATTTGGTCAAGCGAGTGGCGGTTGTGGAAATGAAGAACAACGTTGTAAATGGTCAACAAGAAAATGAGCTGACGACGTAGCACGCTGTCATTTTTGTTTTTTGGGGGCCAAAAATCAAACAATGCGTCCAGCAAAACAGTTTCAGAACCTTTCCGGCCAATGACACTGCACATCATCATGTTTATTTTCGGTTTTGAAGCCAGAATCAAACAACATACACTACAAAACAAAAGAAGTTTAAGAACTTTTCCGGCCAATGACGTAGCACACCATCATGTTTATTTTCGGTTTTGAAGCCAAAACTGAACAATATAAACTACAGAACAAAAGATGTTTCAGAAACTTTCTAGCCTATGATGTAGCACAACATCATGTTTATTTTCGGTTTTGAAGCCAGAATCAAACAACATACACTAAAGAACAAAAGAAGTTAAAGAACTTTTCTGGCCAATGACGTAGCACACTATCATGTTTATTTTTTATTTTTGAAGCCAACATCAAACAATATAAACTACAGAACAAAAGAAGTTTAAGAACTTTTTTGGCCAATGACGTAGCACACTATCATGTTTATTTTTAGTTTTGAAGACAACATCAAACAATATAAACTACAGAACAAAAGATGTTTCAGAAACTTTCTAGCCTATGATGTAGTACGACATCATGTTTGTTCTCGGTTTTGAAGCCAACATCAAACAATATACACTATAGAACAAAAGATGTTTCAGAAACTTTCTAGCCTATGATGTAGCACAACATCATGTTTATTTTCAGGCTTTGAAGCCAAAATCAAACAATACTACAGAACAATAGGAGTTTCAGGAACTTTCTGGCCAATGACATAGCACACCATCTAATTTGTTTTCATTTCTGGAGGCGGAAATCAAACAATTCGTACGTACAACAGAAGAAAACATGTTGAAGAACCTTCACCTTTGTTGGGTTTGGGTTTTGTACGCATGAAAAAAAAATGCAAATTAGCTGATTCCCAAGGAATTTAAGAACTTTCTGTTGTTTTACTTCTAAGCCTAGATAAAAGTCATAAAATATAATTGACTATCATATTGTTGCATACTAGAGTACATAGCCTTGTTTTGTCAATTTTTCAGTGATTTTTGAAGGTAAAATTTTCAAAGCTTGTGAAACAACCTAGTTAAGAAAATAAGGAATCAAAAAACGTATTGAATGCAGAAAAGCCTATCTACAGATCTTTCTACTAGTAGATATGTGACCTTTTCCCAAGGTCCTAAAAATCATTCAAACAAAAATTTCTGATTGTAGATGGAAAATCATTTCAAATGGACACATTTTTGGGCCTAAGAATTTGGTACTGTATATTTTCTGCCACATTCAAAGGACTTTAATTGGTGCAGAAACCCCTTTGTAACTGTGTTTGCTCAGACCACCCATTCTAAGGTTATAGATAGCAGATGTTACTGGGGTAAATGTTTGTTTTAACAGAGCAGTGAGAAGTCTCCCTAAATCATCTACACTACATGGGGGAAACAGGTCAGCCATTACTGTCTGGGTCATCGGAAGGTCACCAGCTTCACAAAAGGGAAGTATTCTATATATGCAAATCTACCTGCTCTGAACAGGTGGCTTTCTCATTATGAACAGGTGGTTTTCTCACTACACTATAATACATTTGTACTACTGTGACCTTGTAAGTTCACATCATCATATGGTCAGTTAGCACTGCTCCCCATGAGCCACACTACCTTGCACCCTGGGCAGGACGCCCTGGTTAATGTTTTGTCCAGTTAAGTAGTCTGCGTAGAGGTATGAATTTGGAGGAGCTGAGCTTGGAAAAAATGCATATGCACATATACATTGTTATCCATCAAACTCACATTTACAAACATGAATCTATAGTCTTTTTTAATGAAGAAGATATAAAATTCAATGCCATAACTCTCCATGTTTCATTCGTCTACTCCAAATCATTTTTGGTTTTGTAGAAAAACAAACTTAGTAGTGGTTGTTTACTTGAACATACCTAACCTTTTCTGTCAGTCTTTTCTCTGGGAGACATCTTATGTTAACATGTTATCATTCCTAAGACTTGGCTTTTAGAACTGGGATCAAAACTGCAAGGAAGGACAACATTGCTATTTCAACACTATTTAGGTCCAATGCTCACCTCCAATTTAGGTCAACTGGGTGATCATGCCTACATATGTGGATCGTAGCTGTTTCTGGAGCTTAACTTAACTTGTATTTACATGCGAAATCTGTCTGTTTGCTATGCACATGGCCTAACTATTTCAGAGTTGAAGTCTTCTTACAAAATTACAAGTTACATCAGTCATCTATTCTTTGCATCATCTACAAATAGCCTCACACTGGATAGATCATAGAGTGTCAACCAACTTATAAAACGCACTGCATGGAATACAATAATTTAGTGAATAATCTTAGGATCCCTGTGAAGTTTCATGTACTGATGTTTATATCATTCTGGTATGTATGCCTGTATCAACTGTATGTATCATGTTAGAAGTTCCCCACAATCCAAGGATCAAATGCAAGATAAAATCTTATCTTAATTAGTTACACCTTAGCGTTACTGATAGCTCAATAATTAAAAACATGTTGTTGTCCTTGCTTCACGTCTATTTTCACTAGACGTGGTTGGGTTTCATTTGGTTCAGATTTATGGCTGTCTCACGACCTTGAGCTTGCGTGTTGCTGGAAGTGTTTCCAGTTATACGTGTCGAGCCCCTAGAGCCCATGGGCACTTCCAGGATGTCCTTGGGAAACATCTGTTTGTCTTATTAACACTATCGCTATATCGCCCATGTTCCGTGTGCGAAACGCCCCCTGCCACTATTCAAACCATCCAAATGCGACTTTTGCATCTTTACACTTTTACATGATCAAAACCAACCCGTGGTTCATACTTTTAGCGAATTCCCCGTGCAATAGTTGGCACTACAAGTGATCTACGCTCTTGATAAACATATTACGCACCTTTGTGGTGAGCATCGTCCAAGTCGGTCCACTCCAGCGCCTTGTGCGGGGAGTCTTCAACATTTACTTCCGGGTGATCGTATGGCTGTTTCATCACTTCTACCTCCTTACTCTGCAGAGACCTTCGATCGGGGGGACCAGGACCGTGCGATGGTGTCGATATATAGTTCACAAACACGTACGATATCCCAAAACCGAAGAAAATGCCCAAGGCGAAGGTGACAAGGGAATTTTTGGTCACCCCGCCCGCCATCTTGGAACACTTGATACAACCAAGGGCCCAGAGCTGCTTCCCAATTTACACGATGAGTGTTTCAACGATTGAGAAAAATTGGATACTGTGGACGATCAGCCACGTCTTCAATTAAGTATTTGCAAGTTTGCACATGCGTCCGTATTTCATCTGCATCACATGACGTTGTTCCAAAAGAATTTTGGCATCACTTCTTCATGTATTATGCAGTGATTAACCGACCTATGGGGTCTCAGATCCCTGGGAGTGACACAGAGTGGCACAGAAGCATCATGGGTGTTTTACAGGAAACCACTTGATGAATGGAACTCAAAAAGTTGCCATAAATAAAAACAAAAACAAAATTCTGGTAACAATCCGTGTAACATGTAGCATTTTTACCTTTAAATCTCCAGTTTTCTTAGATCCTGGATATTTCTGATGATCTCAGTAAATATGAATAATCGCTTGAACCCCACTGTTACAAAAGTACATTAGACTTTTCAAGTTGAAACAAGAACCGTGCATTTCATGAATATAAAACAAGACTAGAATGTTGCAATTTTGTCAGCATATCAACGAAGACACATTTTCACATGGGAAGCATAGGATAACATACATCACAATATAAATAGTCATCTTTATACAATCCATAGAGGCATATATAGGACATGTTATGTGTATGTACTTGGTGCATGTAGGGAAGACTGCAACACAGTGGTTATCAGCAGTTTTAATTGATTGTGTTTACTAAGACAATCCCAAATGTTGCAATACTGCAGAAACACTCTCCTTCACTAGGAAAGTTTGTGTTGCTGACTATGCATCATATTTATATTGATGCATATTCATAGAATACTTCCATAGATCAAGTATTGTACTGTATTATCTACTACTGTATAGTATGTGCTAGTGTAAGTGTGGGTTCCATGTGTGGGACTCTGACTCTGAGGGAAAGGTGACATTTGTGCTGTTTTTTCCAACTTCTTTGGTACTATGCATATGTATATCCATTCCTCCATCCATCCATCCATCCATCCATCCATCCATCCATCCATCCATCCATCCATCCATCCATCCATCCATCCATCCATCCATCCATCCATCCATCCATCCATTCATCCAATAAAAAAATCATTCCAAAACACTCACAGAACAAACACACTACAGAACAATTTACTGGCCATGAGTATCTTTTGAAAACATACATAACAAAAAATGACATTTTTTCCTGGAAATACAATTTTTCATATTTTTCCTATCTTCTTCTTTTTGATGTTCTCAACAGACATGAATCTTTGTCACGAGCATGGAGGGCAAGTTTGCTAGCATGGAATGGGCAATAAAAAATTTAAAAAAAGGAGCAAATCAGTCAAACAAGGCCCCAGACCACCCACCTGGTTGTGGCTGATGAGTTCCTGAGGTGTCTCCAAGTTGAAGCGCTGACGACCGCGGATGTCTCTGCTGTCCCCGATCTCCACCCCTGCATTATTCAGGCATTTTGCTAGGTGGTGATCCGGATTCTTCGCTCCCATCAGCTTGCTGTCGTCTGGGCACAGTTTGTCATCACCCAACACAAGGTGTAACAGTTGTAATGCCTTTTGACTTATGACAAACCCAGCGCCTCTGTCTGGATAGTTGTCAGCTGTGATATGTCCAAAGTAGATGGGAGTAGTACCGTTGTATGTCAGGAGAAAGTATCGCAAGTTTTCGATGATAACCCACGAAGTGTCCTCGATAACAAAGAACCAATCATACTTCTCCTCGTAGTCTGTGAAGACTTTCTCAAACATGATCTTGTGGCTCATCCAGTTCTTGCAGACTTCTGAGTCCTTCTGGTCTAAGACGAGTGTCGGGAGGTCCTGTTCGTTCTTGTTGTGGACGAACAGGAGTTTTCCGCAGTGTCTACCCCAGGTGGAGTTGATGTGCTCACGATTGGACCTGCCCTTCGGTGACGTGATGACGAGACAGAGAACCCGAGTACGTGCCAGCTTGTCTTCCATGGCCTCCTGTTTCATGTAGACTCTGGACACTTCTTCCTCAGCGACGTGGATGGTGCGATGTTTCATGTACCTGTCGTCGAAGACCCCGTTGTGCTGTATCTGTGTCATCATGAGGTGGATGAGGACACCCGCGCCGAGACCACCGACAACTGTCACCCAGCGCAGCATGCTTGGTGGGGCACCCATGTCTGTATGCAATTAAGCAAAATACAAGGTCATCAACAACTGGTAATTGTTAATGACAACCTCTATAAAACTATAGACTTGTAAGATATGGTCCATTGTTTCTCAGAGCTAAATGAAACACAAAAAGTTAGCATATCTACTGCTATCTGTAGTTTGGGACTTCTTACAGATATTGAAAAATGTTGTAAAATTGCGACAGGAACAAATTATGTGAAAGATTTTACTATAACGTGAAGGGGCGGATCCCACTAGTAGTGCCCAGTTGGAAGTCTAATATATTTTGAAAGTAGCGTGTTTTATGTCAACCTTAGCAATTGTCCAGTTAACGATAAACCAACGTCCTTGTGAGAAACATTGGGCTTAAAATTCTACTGCGCCACACAAATTATTTGGCTCTTCCGGATCCGATACAAAATTTTGTTGTTTACCACAAAATATGATGTGTTGTACTTCCAAGAGTCCATTAAACCACTGGCGTTCCTAGCACATTTGGTACTGGATCTTGTTGGCGAAACTTACCTGCGACTGCTTGTAAACTATTCCGTTTTCCAGATGACCCTCAAACTTTACAGTCGGTCTGAAAACTGCTCGTCTGTGAAAGTCGACGTTTCAGTAAAGACTTTTATTTGTCGCCATGTTGTTTCGTGGGACGGATTGTTCCATTTTGATCATAGGTAGAAATAAATTGAAAAATTGTGCTTATATTTCGGTATGTGCCATTCTAATCGGAAATATTAGGGTTAGCTTACTTTGATCTTAGTGTATTCATGTGTTCAAAATAACGTTTAGTGTATCTATTCAAGATGTAATGTACACATGAACGCCGTTTGCGTGCAATGCCCTCCAGTACAGTGTTATCGCCCAAGAATACTAGCACGTTACTAACGACACCTGGCGGATTACTATTGCAAAGCATGACACCTTTTTTTTCTATCCAAGGTTCCACAATTGCCCCTCAAAACAAAAACTGACAATTTTAAACACAGTTCAATACATTTAATACAAATAACTTCCAATCTAGGAAATTTTTGTACATATATGGTGTGGGTAAGTCTTTTTCTATCTACTAATCTAAGAAGATTTTATTTCTTATTGACAGCATCAACAGCAATAACAACAGTCAAAATTAAGTATATAAAAGATTGAAACACCAGCACTCCTTCAAGTCCTCTCCATCCATACATACCTAAAAGGTACAATTGTAAAGCTGTACAGTTAAAAACCCACTCCATCAAAACACACCATTGCTTTTAGCAAACTTGGTGGCAACTACATTTTGTACAAAGTAATGTTACATGTATAAATCAATGAGGTTTAAATCCTCCTTGGAATAAAGAAAAGTAATGATTTCACATGGGACAGATCATACAGAAAAATTGTCAGGCACTTGATTGAATTTTTGTGTCACTTTGCCCTTTTCTGTCGAACACTTAATACAGTAGTACTTTTTTTAAGAATCGTGATCAACATCTCTATGATCCATTCTGGCCTATCCCAAATAAGGCACTTTTTATTACATGTATCTCCAAGATTCTTGTTTCTTGTTCAATCTGTTTCACAGTGTTAAAAAGTGTAAATGGCTTCTGCCAGTATCACCAAGGACATCATATAATGCCCATAGTATTACATATCCTGCAAGTAGTCTTACAGGAATTATCAAAATAATCTCCACTTCTTCTACAATTCTATGACAATTTCATGTACAACGCTATACTCCTGTAAAGTTGTAAAGGGACATTTGCTATTTTTACAATGAAATTCTATCTTGAAAACATCACGTGTATATTTGTAATATTTCATAGCAACAGCAACACTTAATACATGACTGTAATACTACATTTGTACATACGATAAGTACGTATTTCCCTTACATCCATAAAACCAAACCTGAAAGCACCATGCAAGTTACAGTATCCCATCACAGTTTCTTACATGTCCATGTACAAATTATCATGAAAATTCATCTGTGTTGGTAGTAATCAAAGTACAATGTTAAACTTTATTACAACACAAAGAGTACACAGGGATCAAATTTTCAACATCACTGTCACCTTCATCAGGATAATTAATGACCAATCACTTCCGAACGTAAACTCACAAGAGTTACGGTTACAGACACACAACCTTATTCACACGAGGCTTTATGGATACGTGACATCAGCATTTGATTAAACATACAGCAGGGAGTTATATCGTCCACCATCTCTATTAAGTGGCGGCTGGAGTGTCCTGATGGGTACAAATGTATGTACAGTTTACGTGATATGCCAAGTCTAACCTTACCTCAGAAAGACACACAGCTCCATGGCTTTACAAAAATATAACTTCTATAAAGCCCAATACGAGGCTTTCTAACTTATCTATGACAACATAAAACTTAATAACGCACTACAAATGCTAGACAATATACTTGTACATGTATATTAGAACACTAATACTGTTAGCACTACAAAGGTTACACTTTTATTGGCAAAGTTGGAATGTTCTACATTGCAACCTTATAAATACAGAAGCAATCTGTAATCTCATTGATTTACGTTATAAAATGTCTATCGGTTGACACTTGAGCTGTTTTGGTTTGAAACCTTCACACAAAAGAATCAAACTAAAATCAATACAAGTGTTTATCGTTCAACAGTTCCTTCAAATGTTACAAACTTTAGTTATTTTACAGCTGGGAGGATTGTGATTCTTCCTTCGCCTCTGGTGGTTCCTGTTCCTCGGTGGACATGGCTGCCTGGCGTAGGACAGACATGTGTTCCTCCATGTCAGAAATGGAGCTGTCAATCCAGTCCAGCGACCCCGGCATCATACAGGCGTTCTTTGTGACAAGGGCGAGATGGCTGACTGACAGGAGCAGGGCAGTAGACCTGGGAAATAGTTTTGTCAATGATCATACATCATCAATCAGATTCTAAAATGTTTCCTGCCTTGCATGGAACAACTATGTGACTGACCTGCTTACGTTTCAGTTTTGTGAAAAGAAAACCCCAAACAACTGTACCATTGTCGTGCAATAAAGTTCTTAAATTTTGAAAACTGATACTTGTAGATGTTTTAAGTAACATACTTTCCACTAGTGAACCTTTTGTCAGAAACTGCACAGTTAAGACTACACACTGTCACTGAGAGGGTATTCAAAACTACTTACCTAGCTTCAAGTAACTTGGGGTCCAAGGGGGGATACATGGAACGAACCACATCATCAACCCTACAAGAGATGGATTAAGAATGATATCTTTGATGAAATCTTTTAATCCAAGCAGATACAGATGTTTTATTAGAAAAGTATTTAAGCATATGCAGAGGGCACTGCAACTGAAAAGAACATGGAAGACCATTTAAGGAAAAAGGCGAACCTTGGGCTGATTCTCTTTGCTACCACCACTACCTCCCCGAGGTCAGCCTGACTGCGGATCTGGGAGTTGTTCATCGTCATGCCAACCAGCCTCTCCGTCAGCTGGTGACACGTCTTCAGGATGGCCAGACAGTGGGGGATCAGTCCCCTGGGATGGAGACAGGAACGTGTTCACATGGTGTTCATGGTGTTCACATGGCTTTCACATGGTGTTCATATAACATTCACATGGTGTTCACATGGCTTTCACATGGTGTTCATATAACATTCACATGGTGTTCACATGGCTTTCACATGGTGTTCATATAATATTCACATAGTGTTAACATGTTGCTTACATAGCATTGACCAAGTATTCCATGTGATATTTACATTAGAAAATTATACATTATATAAACTACAAAAATGAAAGATCAAAGCTCCAAAGTAAAGACCAACTCACGATGCGTCATCTATCCAAGCTTCATTCTCCAGAATATCGTCGATGTCGGGTGTGAAGGCAACATTGGTCAGCTCTACATCTGACACTTCTCCATGTGTCTCCATCGCACTCACCAACTCAACTGTGGGGCGACTGGAGGGAAAACAGGTCCAGAAATACAGTAAACCTATAAGCCATATGAACAGGATGATGTTTCACTTTGTATTTGACTTCACAGATTTAAAAGTACATGTACACTGTTATTATTACAACTATAGACTAAGACTACACTTTCCATCTCCTGTTGTATTATAACTGTTAAACCCTCCAAGAACAACACTAGCCTTTTTACTAAACCTATTCTAGTAAGTTGCTGAGTCTCTTTCGTCCTCTCTGCAAGAGACCTGGGGGCTAACATAGGTTTAGAAACCAGGTTAGAAAGACATGTCCAGACTTGTATTATAAGAAAGCTTAAGAAACCTTTATATAAGAAACCTATATATGAAATAAAGACTGAACTTTAACTTCCAACACTAGATAGATTGGGACTTACCCCAAATTTTCAGTTGACTCCATCAACCTTTCATGCTAATAAACCTATATATTATAAGAAACCTTACTTGATAGCCAGACTCTGCTTGTACAGGTCCGCCCGCCCGCAGTACTTCTGTTTACACACCAACAGGAGGGAAATCAACGAGGCCACGAAGATGGCCGCCAAGATGGCGATCGCCACGGCAACAACGGTTTCCATGGTGATGATGGAACAATTTATCAGCACCTCGGCATTCCCATCAACCTGTATTGGATATAAAAGCACATTGTTTTTAGAACATCAATTTGATGTTTCTATGCTCCAAATTAAAGTAAAACATGTTCGGGTACGAAAATCATTTCTTGACAAGGATTGGTGGGGCCAGAATGATTTAATTATCTCCTGCTAATGTTGTGGGTGGTGGGTGGTACTGCGAATAGGTGGTGAGTCACTGTTCGTGTGTGAAGTCTAGGGATGATGTGGGGGGAATAGATCATTTTAACATCGTTTAATTTCATTTCATTTCATAGCAAAACAAAGAATAAACCTATGTGGTGTGAAATATGCCACCAAAAATTTGCAAACTGTGGATCCAACTCACTTCTTTTATAAATTATACATGTGTGACCAGCATGTCACTGCACTATGCATAATTTTCAAGCCTCCGCCAGGCCTTCCTAAGAAGTTCTGGACAGGCTAAGAAGTAAAATAGGGCCAGCAAAATAGGGTGGATAAATGGTCAGGAGATTGAGCCACAGTAAGGGCAACATTTCTCTCTTTGGACAGGCAAATGTTAACCCTACGGTAGTCAAACTCACCTGGAAAATAATTGGTATCAAATAATTTATCCCCCTAGCCCTATTTTGGCTAAGTCAGTACCAGTACTAGTGAAAGTGAAGAAAATATATAGCTCAGCTTGCACTAGTCTCTTCGAAGCAAAGAGCACACGATAATGTCCTTTTTTACTTCCTTTGTGCAAAAAGGAAGTGACGGTGCATTTTTCCATCACCACGTGTGAAAAAGCTGGTTTTAATCTTCCAGTCAGCAGAAAATTAGCTGTGGAATATGAGCAGGCCATGACTGACAACTTTGTTTTTCTCACCTCGTCTCAAAACCTAGTCCGACCTCGACGGCAAAATTACACTAAAACTAAGACGAACCAGAACCTAACTTACCTCCAAGAAGGTGCCTGAGTGTCAGGGGAACCTTGTGGACACAGAAACGCGACCAAAATGTCTCCAGGATCTCCAGATCACAGCATTTTTCTTAGACCTTCCAACTCACAAACAAGTTTCAGACTTCTTCATGACGTACCCCTACTTCCTGTTCACAAGAAGCAGGACGGACCGCATCGACACAAAATTAACTTGTTTTTAAACTTGACTACTTTAGCGTTATCGGCAATGTTGCTTAGGATGTAAGAATTTACAGGAGTACATTTTCGATATATTTCATATTACAGTAAACTACAGCTCAACGATAGGCTTGGCATTTAGAAGCGTTTAAAAGGTCCATTGTATTGCGTTTAGTTGCGGTGCGTACATTAACATGTAGTGAAAGGAGAGAGGGGATTATCCGTTATGAGTAAAAGAGGATGCCAAATGCAACACGAGGGACTGTTCACTACTGCTCCTGGACCCATTGGCTACGTTCACAGCATAATAACGTACAAATAAAGCAATAAGTTCTGTGCATCAAGCTTTGTCCATAATGTTTATTACAGTAATGTTAATCATCACTCAAAAAGTGGGAGGTAACAGATATTTCAGATCAATACAAATCACTCCTTGTTATATGCACACCTTTTTCATCTTTTGTAAACAACAATGTTAAAAACACAAAATCTTCTCAGCTATCAAAAGACATACAGAACTCTTGATGTCTCTTTACTTTGGATATACATGTATATGTACATATATACATGTATATGTACATATATTAAAGTTTGAAAAATATCCGCGGCACCCACTGATCACTGCAGCTGTACGTGGTTACTAAACCTTATCTAGCTGAGAGTCTCTTTTCGTTCTCAGCAGCTTAACTTTACATAGGCTTGGTCAAAAGGCTACATGTATAAGTGGACATTCAATATGTTTCTGCTGCAACTTTGAATTTAATGCTATTTGCAACTAAACTTGTTCTGGATACTATGTACATATTACTTGATTAAATACATATTGAAGTATTCCTACTGTATATATATATATATACTATACCTGTGTAATATGTGAAGTTGATATCATATACACCATTGTCCAGGTGTCTTTTTTTGCTTTATTCTCTTAGATGAGAGCTTTACAATCAAGCACTAGTAGTATCACGTTGAATGCAAATCACAGTGTCTATTCATCTCTTCAAATAAGACATAAAACCACTTCAAATACAAATACACATTGCAAACGGGGCGTTATTTTACACATAAAAATGTCAGTTTCCCATTTCAGACATCCAGCAATGTCATGGTCTTCAGTGGGGCATTCATGGTATAATTCTCAGGAAAAGGATCCGACAGAATGTTCACGGTAGAAGCCCTGAGACCGCCGTGTGTTGACGGTGACCGAGAGTCGCTGTCCCCGTACCCGCTGTCACTCAGCTCCTCAGACGACAGAACGTTCTCGGCCAGTTCCCTGACATCAGGACGCTCCATTTCCTCGTACAGGTCACACAGGCGCTGTAAGGCCACGGCTCCGCCGGAGACGTTCTGGGTTTCCCAGAAGTCTAGAAGCTTGCTTGTCGGGCTAGAAACATGAAATTACGGTAACTTTATTTATCTACACTACAGCGAAGTTGTTTACAAGAATCACAATCAATTGCAAGTTACGTGCGCTGGTACTTGGTCTCCTTACCTATGATGTTCTTAAGTCTAAAGTTTTCAAACGCATAAAGACAAAGACAAGCTAACGGTTTTCTGCCATGAAACTACATATTATAGAGGTTTGACTCTAGCTGATCACTAGAAATCTTTGAGCAACTCCTGGAATGCGTGCGTGCGTGCGTGCGTGTGTGTGTGTGCGCGCGCGTATGTGTGTACGGTGCACACGCCCGCATGTGTGTGTGTGGGGGGGGGCGCATATGCGTGCGTGTTTGCCCGAAATTTGCGGTCAAATTGAAGTGCAGACTTGGCCCATCGCGCACCCTATTCCACTCCTCAGATCATAGACAACCGGTCCACCCACCTCTTGTTTCTCCCTATCCACCTGATGGTCGGTGAGTCGATCTCTAACTTCTCTGCCATCATCCTCCAGTCGTTTCCCCCCGGCTGCTCCACGTCCAGCAGCACACACATCTCGTGCCGCACGTCCAGCGGCAGGAGGGGACGGGGCGGCCGCACGGGCGGAGCTCCTCCTGCTGGTGGAGGAACGCCTGGGTGGGCGACAGGCAGCCTCTGGGTGGGTCACTTCTCTGGGACATCTGATGAAGAAACATCAAGGATGCTTTTATTATATATATATATATATATATAGCTTTCCATCGGCTTGCAGCAACTGTATAAGGCAATACATTGTAGCCCAGCTAGGCAGCACTGCTTATGCCGCACAACTACAGGCATACAATATCTATCTAAGATGTTGTACAAAATAGCAATACGAAGTACTAGTAGTCATGCCTTCAAACACCAGTTATAAATCTTGTATTCAGGTGTACAACAACCTACGTAAACAACCCAGCCGGGCCCCTGGTTCGGAAATGTGACCTTGGCATGAGCATTGAAAAAGTGTATCATTAGAACCCTCGCACCCACTAATGAAACTGTATGTTAGTTAAAAAGAAGTGACTTCAAACGACAGAAATGATTCTGTATACCTGAAATGTGTCTGACGGTTTTAAGGTCACAGTTGACCCACGTGACGCCTCCTGCCAGACGGACACTGTTGCCCAGACGTCAGCCATGCGTGCCGCTGGGTCGGTCTTCTCAAGCCGGACGGTACATGTAGCGTCTGTCTCGTCGGAGCCGTCCCAAAGTTGGCCTACCTCAACCCTCTACAAAGGGAAAAAATACGTGTTATATTGTTCTTGCAAGGCCATGTTGATTTGATTAAATTGATGATTAAAATTCTGTTGGTACCCCAAAATTGATGCAAGCGTCCAAATGAAAAAAAGATTGGCAAAAAAATCTGCCTTCATTATGAAATCTACGGTCATAAAGGTTGAGCAAATAATAGACTCTTCGTTTTCATTTTTTCACATTTTTCTTCTTGTCCTTTGAAATTGATTTTGGCATTCTACGACTTTAGTATCGTTTTCAAATATTTTTTTTCAATTTACGGCTCATTTTGCAGCTTCTTTATACGATATACAGGAGGGTCGAAGACTTTTTTTAAACACACGAAAATTCATGCGCGAGCGAATGTCATCCATGTAATCAAATTGATATAGCCTAACTAGTAGTAGATCGTGGTAATAGAACAGACTTTGCAAAACCTACGGAACTACCTTCAGCACATTTGATAATCTCACCTGATTCTTGTCGCTATCATCCATTGTCCTCCAACCGGCGGCGATCCTGCTCACGCGCATGCTCACTGCCACGTCGCACTTCTCCACCTGCATTCTCTTGTCGTCATCCAGAAGTCGTCCGCCGAACTGACTCAGCTCTTTGTGGTACATGCGCTGAAAAATAATAATTGCAACAGATTAATTACACTTCGGTGTTGAAAACCGGACACAAAATGTTGTTGGGAAGTGTTGTTCGCTAATTTACAGCCCACAAATTAAGGCAGGATGTTGCAAGTCTGGCGTTAGTCCACCGAACTTCACTCGCTTGTGTCCCCACCTCAAACTTTCTCGGCCAGGACAGATTTTGCTACTACCGTACGGAAGCAAATGTTCCTTTCTTGTTGCATACTTAAGCCTCAGCTCTCAGGAGTAAGTTCCACACGAAAAGCATCTCTTTCCTTGAACTACTTCGTTGTGAAAATGTGAATGCTTCTAAATGGGTGTACAACACTACAACTTCAAACTTATGAAGTCTATTAGGTAAACAAATATCTATCTTAACAGTCCCTAATGTATCCCAAAACATGTGTGTGGTTCCAATGAGCTTTGTTTTGAGGTGAAAACTGAAGAAAACAATTATAGTTACTGTAACTCACGAATCTTACCTCACTCGCTTCTGCAGAAGCGTCATAGAACCTGATTCGCATCTGGTAGATGCGATCATCAGGCGTGTGTTTGGAGGCAAAAGCCCCGACTCGGACGATCTTCTTGTCATCCTTGTTAACTTTGCTTGCAGACGTCTGGTCCTTCGCTTCTGCTCCAAACCCGGTGAAGTGAGAGATGAAGAGAGTGCACTTGCCGTTCTTGACAATGGATGCTGCGTCGCCGTCTTCAAGAAGAGACTGCCAATCTTCCACCGATCCTTCGTCCGTGTTGGTGAACTTGGGGACTATCTCGTCGAACTCCACAGGGAAGGTCAGGACCACGTGATCACGAAACGTCGTGCCGGTGGGACCGCAGTGCACGATGGGAGCAGGTTTCCCGTGGTTCATGCTGGGAGGGACGAAGATGTGGATGGTTTGGAGCTGCCCGACTTCAATGGCTCCTGGCGGGATGAACAGGTTGACATCATGGCGCGGCACGGAGAGATGTCCGCCCGTGTGATCGAAGACACCAGCCGCGAAGTTTGTAGAACTGTAATTGGTTTGCAGCTGGATTGACAAATTTGTTGCCATAAAGTTGGAGAAATCGGAGCACAGTTTGTTGAAGAGTTCCAGGTCTGTGTGACGGTCTTCTTGTGTTGTCATCTCTGCCGGTTGTTGCACATTTACTAACTCGACCGTCGGGAGTGATACCTCTCTAGCTCTCCTGTTGCAGACGTATATCAACGCGACGATCAGGATGGGGATCGCAAGTAGAACCACGCACACTGCAATGACGAGGAGGAGGATGGTATCTGCAAAATAAAAAGAAACGTCGCCGTTAGCTTAGGGAAGTTTTTTTTTTTTTGCATACCTAATGAGGAAATACGGAAACTATAGGTTGCAGTATGGGTCCTCTCCAAGCAGAGGTTTAGGCCTCGGCTTTTTTTTACATATTTTAGGCGTTTTTATATCTTATCTTTTTGTATATCTTGTTTTACGCCAGCCAAACGCGTATTGGATACCGCCCGGCCAATTTGATACAGTCGCGTTTTACCAATTCGATACTTTATACCAACCACCAAACATCTGCTTGGAGAGTAGGTATGGGATCGTCGAACTCTATTTGGCTTTCTGATCACTATACTTCAGTGTTGACTTACTAATGTTGTTCATTGGTCCTGGGGTCGGAGTGGCACTTGCGATTGCAATTGCAGGATCAGGCGGTGAGGTTGTTTGCAATTGGGGGTTCACTGTGTTCACACTCAGAATCAAGAGGAAGAAGACCGCAACAACCGCTTTGTCCAGCATAGCTGTGGATCTCTAGAGTCAAGAAGGAAAAATAAACAAACAAAAACTCCATTTTAACTCTCTTGGGGAAATTATAATGAGCTTGAACGAAGTGTGCTACTGTTAAAATGATTTCATTTTGCAGAGATTTCCCAACGTAATTAGAAATTCATTATCACGATATATTTTTTCTTATTTTAAACGTAACAAACAACATACAATGTACAAGACACGGTGGAGAAGTCTGATCTAGCACATATTATTGCTAATTTTAGTCTCACCACCACTAACAAGAAAAGAATACCAATAATAAATAACAAAGCTGCATATGGGCGTTCCAAAATACAAAGACAACATGTAATAAATAAGATCATTTTGTTAGGATTTTTGTAAGCAATTTTAACCATTTTGTCACTTAAAAACCGATTTAGGTCTAATAGTGTGACAATCTTTCCACGCGAGGAGGTTGTTTATGATTAAAACACAGCACACCATTTGAACTTTTTTACCTCAAGAGTGACGTAAAAGAAGTACATGTATGTTGATTTCACTCACCTGTTCACTGTATAGTTCAGGGCATTCGGTACAACATACGGGAGCAAAAATCACGTCTCAACCTGTAGTAAGGCAAAAACGTAACATGACCTTCGAGTTTTTAAACAAACAGCCACATACGTATACATAAAATACTAGTAGTCTTACATGTAAAAATTGACATCAGAATTTGTAGAAAGCATTCAACAAAACGTGTGGAAAAGTGTTTTCTACCAAAGCCAAGCGTCGACGCAACTTTTTCCTGCTGAATCTACCATAGCCAAGCGTCGACGCAACTTTTTCCTGCTAAATCCGTAGTCTTTTCTTTGTACTGTAAGTGGTAACAAAAGGTGCCGTAGGATAACCATTACTTTTACTGGGGTTGGCTTACGCCTCTTTGTTTGCCCAAATATTTTTTTGTTGCGGGCCTGACGAAACCAGCCTGAGAGGACAGGTGACGTTAACCTGGTATCCGTGAGTCTATCGTAGTTGGGGCAGGCTGTCTTCGAAGCTCTAATAGCCTAGTTTCTCCCCGTCCAGCTCAAAGGACCTCCCGGTGCAACCGGTGGGAATGTAGGAGTTTTGTACGCGAAATCGCGGTGGATGAACTCCTGACACGCAAAATCTACCGGGGAACCTAGCTGAGTCGGGCGGGGAAGAGCTTCTCCAGCCCCGAAGAAAACCCTTCCCAACCGCGATAGGCTGGACAACAGGCTATTTTGACGTACAGTTATATCTACGTTACGGATATGCACCCATGCGGCATATCACATCACCAAAACGCATCTGATATTACTCAGTTTGCTTCTACGTATAGAAGGATGTTATCCCGTATGTAGTTTCAAAAACATTTTTTTCTGAAGGGAAATTGTATTCAATGCACGGGATTCTGATGCAAAAAACTTCATCGGGTACCGTGACAATTTTGTAAAACTACAAGACAACAATTTCTCGCCATACTTAAGTGCAGTTTGAAGAACGAGTAAGCATTTATAATATTAGTAATGGTTTACTGATAAAAACACATACAAATACAAATACAAATACGAATTCGAGAAGTTTGATTAACACAAACATGTACAGGTTTCCCGAGACAAGGCGTGGTACGGAACGAATAAAGCACCAAGGCAAAACAAGAGTTCCACGATCTCGATAAACTTTCGCCAAGTTGAGTCGGGCAAGTTGCTTAACCTTTTAATACGATAGAGGAACTGTATAGCAAAATGCAATCATTTCGTGGTCTTATCGAGACCTGCCCACCTACCAAATTTCATATCAACCCATCCAATGAGTTATCGTCTTAAACCACACACACTCACACGCACGTACACAAACACACACGCGCGCGCACGCACGCTCTCACACACACACGCGCGCGCGCGCGCGCGCTTGGGAAAATAACTTCTTGGCGAAGGTAAAAATCTGTAAGTTACAGGTATAGAACGCACCTGCATCCTGCATAGCCTCTGACTGCCAACCCTCCGGTAGGAACGATCTTGAACGTCTACCTGTTTGTTTGAAGTTAACCTTCTACCTGCTGAGGTGGCCTTTTTCGCACCAAAGTTCTATTAGTTACACGGTTAGGTAGCAGGGAGAATGTAGCAAGGAAGTGTAATTCTCTTGAAAATACTGTTCAATGTGGGAGGTGGCTCTGGTACGAACTTCAAAACACTTTTGTTTTATAGATAATGGTCTACTTATAGTCAAATGCCTTTTGTCAAATAAAACTATTATGGCCAGTAGGAGAGTTGTTCACACATCTCAATGACCCAGGTTGACCGACTGGATTTCCTCAACGACGGATTTGGTCGACGGATAATGAACAACCAATGGCATAAGGAAAATAGCAACGCCAAAGTTATGTCATTTGTCTGTGCTGGATTAGAATTAGGGAAGGGACCACATGCTTGGAACATAAACAGGGACTCTATTCAACTAATTACATGTATACTACGCTAATGACATGCGCAGTGAAGCGTACAGTAGTACAGAATTGAATCTGGTGGTCTTTCGGGATGCCCTTAGGCCTTTGTACGGATCTTTTTCTTCTCCAAGTTAAAGCAAAGCTAAAGCCCTACTTGCATACTTGTTTGAAGAGACAAAAGAGTAGCATCGATAAAGAGTAGTTAGTCAAGCAGGGCCCTTGATTACCAAGCCATGTGTTTTCGCTGTCTTTATGAATGTATAACAATAAAGTCACTTGAGGGGAAATGGTAATATATTTGTACCTGCTCTCGTCATACATATATAGGATACATAGTCAGTGACAAAACGGAGGTTGTTTCAATTTTATTGTACCTTTCTTATTTCTACATAGAGGTATATTCTGAGTGCTTTAAGGGGGCACACCCCTGTTTATTTGGCGTTTCTTTCGAAGCTGCACACCCTCAAATCTAGCGACCGTCTCTGTCGTAGAATAATTCGGAAGGAGAATAACTGTATATGGGACGAAAGGATATCTCTTCAACTACAAGACCAGCTGAGTTTGGTTTCTTCAACCTTTTTAAGTTTGGTAAAATCAACGGAAAAAACATTTTCACTCCAAAATTAAAGCACAAAATTGCGATTTTTTGGCGTAGGATAATCCCATAGAAAAAAATTTCCGTCAGAAATGACTGATGCTGGCAGAAAGACCCAAACCTTGACTTTACCCGAGTAAATTATAAAGAAACTTCTAGTACTGAAATTTCTTTAACCCGTCCACGGCGTGAGGGGTTTAAATCCACTCCTAGGAAGGCACAGAGCGAAATCTAGGTCATACGGGCGGATTACGTACACAAGGATACCCGGAAGTAAGGTTCGGAGCCAAAAGAAATTTTCACCCCAAAATCACCATTTCTTACACTCTTCAGCCAAGTTAATGTTTAATGATATTTCGTGGCAGTTTATGAGAAATGTCACCTCAAACTTGGACCCTCAAAACCCTTTCGTCACTTTTTTTTTACCACGGACTACCACGTACGGAACTGGGGTGTGCACCGTTAAAGCTGTGTTTACTTTTCTGTGTTAGATGTTAAGTTACCAAAACAGCTTTATTTTACCAAGTAATGTTGCTTCCCCCACTTAATTCAGACTTCAGACAAGAGGTTACCCGTTACGCTAGGTTGAGTTGGACATTTGCCATTATTTTGTCTTGTTTGCGGCGGTTAATTGTCATGGCAGGTTGGAGCGTAAACAGGTACCAGTGTCACTTACGACATGTACGAGTACGAACAATATCCAGGGTCTTGGGGTCATGAAGTAAGGTGTCAAATGTACGTGACTTTCTGACGTTTCGGGAACTTTCGGGAGGTGCTTTCCACCGGCATAGTCATTGTAGCCTGGTATCTAGCCTTGTTAGCTTTGGTCCGCTCCCCAAAGCTAACAAGTCTTGACACCAGGCTATAGTCATTGGTGATTGCGTCAGATGTGTTATTGACAGTAACCATGGTGGTGAATGAAGGCAGAAGGGGAATTCCACTGTCTGGAAAGCACCTGTTTTCGAGCACCTGTTTTTCCCACAGCCCAGTCCCCTCAAGAGCACAGTTCTGAGGAACCGCACTTGGCCATTCAACAAGCAGGTAGGGATTTCAAGTCGCTTTTATAACAAGTTTGGCCGTCAGTAAACTGCGTCGTAGTTCTTTTGTAAACTTCACTTCAGTAGCCTTGCCAGCTTCCGTGTGTCTCAAACTTTTGAAGACATGCGCAATGGCAAGGGCGCCAAATAGTACCGTAAATAACATTTATACGTTTGATTTCTAATCTTTTATTCGACTCTTAATATAATTTATATCTTATAAAAGTATGAACAATACTTAATGTTAGGTACGAAGATTGTGTTTGGCTGTAACAAAGGCGCTTTGAACCTTCTTCGCAACACCAAAACACCGTTAGTAATAGTAAGCTACTTATGTCGCTGTGACTCTGCAAAGTGGAACAAACTTCCCCAGTATCGATTCTACCGCCACCTCAAATTACAATCACGTTTGTGTTTTGCTGGGCGTTGGTAATATGAGGATAGAGAGACACGCTAGGTTTGGCTTAGAATGTTGTGAATATTTAGCGACTAGTTTGCACACAACGTACCCTTCATTGGTATACTAAAAACTAATCTTAACATAGGTTGATTTGAAACAGATGTCCCAGCGGATACACCGCGCAGGTGCACCCACAACATTTGTCCTTCTTGGTTCAACTTTCTATCAAGTGTGTCATACAAATTCCCACTTTTGGCAAAGGAAAGTAGAAGTCACTTGTAATCAAAACTATATTTGTTTGAATACTTTTCTCGCCATGCGCCGTCAAAAAGCTGACATTCACATCTCACGTTTACAAGTTAGTAGGTGGGAACTTCACAGGTGTAACCATATTTGGCAGTAACATTGTCATATTTGGTGGGCTGATTGTACAAGTCGCATATTCAGAGATTACAAATTTGGGAGAAGCTTCCGTCGACAAATTTACTTTACGTAACCATGGTGATAAATGACGACAAACAGCATTAGGGGAATCCCCTCTGGAAATCACCTATTTCAGCCCTGTCCCCGCAAGTGTACAGGCCTGTTTTAAGAGGAACCTCACTTGGCCATTCAACAAGCAGGTAGGAATTCCAAGTCGTTTTTATAACAAGTTTGGCCGTCAGTAAACTACGTCGTAGTCACGGTGTCGTAGTACTTTGTAAACTTCACACTTTAGTAGCCTTGCCAGCTTCCGTGTGTCTTAAACGTTTGAAGACATGCGCAATGGCAAGGACGCCAAATAGTACCGTAAATAACATTAACACATAAATAACATTAATTTCGAACTTTTTGTTCGACTCTTAATAGAATTTATATCTCATAAAAGTATGAATACTTAATGTTAGGTACGAAGATTGTGTTTGGCTGTAACAAAGGTGTTACAACTTTGGGAGGGGCTGCCGTCGGCAAATTTACCTTACGCATCCCTGGCACGTATTTACTTCAGCCGTACTGTGACAGTAACCTTGGTGATGAGTAAAAACAAACAGCATCAGGGGAATCCCCTCTGGAAATCCCCCACCCCTCACTCCCTCGCGTTCAGTGTGCCTGGTTTAGCCTTGTTTCCGCCAGTGCGCTGTCCTCTACCTGTTGAGGGACCACACTATGCATTTAGCAAGCAGGTAGAGACTTCAGGTCATTTTATAACATGTTTGGCTGTGAGGAAACTACATTGTTGTAGTTTGTAAACGTTGCATACTTTTGTTTCAAGTGTCAACGTGTCAAGTTTCGTCATTTGTAATTACATGAAGCGGGTGATGTGAATCACTGCATAGAAAGGTATGTAAATGGCCGTGGCCAAGAAATCCGAACACGTAACGCCATCAAATGCACGCACGGTGTCCTGGTATGGCATCTCACTGATATTTTCTTGTTGTTTGGTTAGTCAATGTTATCAGAATATTGCACTGAACTACGTACCATTGGATTTGCGAACTACGGCATTAAATTCAATTCAAACACTAATAATAAAACTCTTCGATAGTCGGGTCAATATTTTCTGGGCAGTACATGTGTGACATTATACAGTATTTCATGTTTAATTTATGATATTGTAGGTATTTGTATTTTATGTTCATAATGTTCAATATTGTAATCTGTTTTGTATTCAATATTGTAATCTGTATTTATATTGTAATGTTAGGGAGGACAACTTGTAAAGGTGTCAATACACCTGTTTTGTCCTCCCTTCCACACTTGTGGTAAATTCAAATAAACAATAAACAGTAACTTCATTGATTGATGATCCGTTCCTATAGGTGATTTTGTTAGTTAGGCGATGTGATATAATTTCTTTGATTTAATCTCTGTTTTGTTCTTAATTTAAATGTATTTTCAGACTAGTCTGAGACAATGGCAACCATGCGTATGAGTATGTTTGTGGTGATCATGTCGACCGTGTGGCATCTCGTGTGTGCTGAAAATAACACACCCCTCATACAAAACGGTAAGACTAGTCTAACTTGGAAGTTACTGATAGAGAATTTTCTTCATCGGCTCTTCAATTTGAACTGCAGACATCTTAATGTTGCTTAGTATGTTATGAAATTATCCCTAATCATATTACGTAACACTTTTATTTGATACCTTTTGGTTAAATGGTTGTATCTTCCACTTCCCCACACAGGCAACACGACTGTCGAGCTCTCCGTAACATCACATCCCAAGTTGATACGTTGGAACAGCTCCATGGAATACGCCTCATACACATGTCAGGCGACCGTGGTTGGTTCAAACAGTGCATCACAGTTCTTGGCTGTGGACTGGTCACCCCCTGTCCATCTGCAGAGGTCTGACTATGGCGACCGCTGGGAAGAGACCAATTCCAGCTAGTAGGGAACCAGATATATGTCTTTATATCTATAGGGACAAGAAGTTCTAAACTTCAGCTGTAGTCCAGCATGAAATCATGTCATTTGCTTTGCAATAAATTTTCTTAAACAGTTAAAACATTTACAGACATAGTTTTACATGAATTCTCAGTCAGAGTTGGACAGTCAGGAAAAAAATACTAGTAATCATTGTAGTTCTTCGTGGTTTAAACCATCGTGTCACAATGTTAAGAATCCAAATGTAAATAGGCATGACACAGCTTTTTGTCAAGTGAACGCCGTATATTTTACATCTTGTACCCTTTATCATTTAGCTGGCAGGGGCAACGGTTTACCAAGAACGTCACATTGAAACTGAGGGATGTAGTACTAGAGGATGCCGGCACATACAACTGTTCTGTCACTTACCAACCAACAGTTGCCTCCTCGTATCAAGCGTGGACAACGACTTGGCTGGAAGTTGTAGAGATCCAGCCTGGGGAAGGAATACCCCCATATCTCGCAGCCGCTTTAAGTAAGTAGAGTTGATTTTACATGGAATCATAAATACATCTTTCTATATAAGATATAACGTATCAGCCAAGATGAAACGGCTCCTCTGTTTTCAAATCATGGAAATATTTCAATTTGTTTTTATTTGCAGCTGGTGCATGCTGTCTCTGCGTTGTAGCAGCTACAGTAGTCCTGTCGTGGCGGATTTATATGAAGACAAAAAGACAGCAGATGCCTGGGGTCCGTGTAAAGGTGATTATATTCCCTTTTGTACTTGCGCTACAGTAACTACTCTTCGAACTCACATGACCGTATACTAGTAGTATACGGCCATATGTGTGTAGATGGAATCAGCCATTGCTGTGAAACAAACATTCTCATTCTCAAGCCATGTGATTGCATGCCTAGCCTCTACACTCTTTCAAATAAAAGTAACCAGTTAAACTAGTACCTGTTAGCCAAGCAGTACAAAAATCCATTATTGTTTTTGTATTGATTTAACAGAGCGAAAACTCAGTCACCCCTGCTGAATTAGAAGACTGCAAGAGGAATGTTCATGGAGTGCACGAACCTTCTTCGCGACAGCCATTGCCAAAGCGCGTTGAGGTAGTAACAAGCAAAGGT
Organism: Branchiostoma belcheri; assembly: GCF_001625305.1. Lineage (NCBI taxonomy): Eukaryota > Metazoa > Chordata > Leptocardii > Amphioxiformes > Branchiostomatidae > Branchiostoma > Branchiostoma belcheri. Next base: position 2,262,206 of record NW_017804076.1, read on the forward strand.
ACCATTAGCCCCGACGAGCAAGAAATTGCCCCTAGGGAGCACTACAAGGAATTCTCTGCTAGCCACAAGGAAGACAACAGGAGAAAAGTGCAGGAGACTTTTATCCACAAAGCTGACAACCTCAAACTGAATCCTGTTCATGATGACATGATGAGTCAACGGCAGTGCAGTGCCAGTGGACCTCCAAATCTTTCGAAAGTGGCCGACAACGCGTATGGTTCTAACGAATCATCTGGATATGACAGCATGGTCAGCCCACGTGCAAGTCCGGACATCAAACGATCGGAAAAAGATACAAAGACACGAATGTCACATGAAGATACGACAGCAAACAATGGGCGACAGAAAGACCTGTGCCTCTTCGAGAAGCTTCGTACCGATTACGTATACTCGAAATTAAGAGAAGATAAGCTTCCTTTAGCAAGTGACAGACTGCAGACCAATTACAGTTCTACAAACTTCGCGGCTGGAGTTTTCGATCACACCGGCGGACACCTCTCCGTGCCGCGTCACGACGTCAACCTGTTCATCCCGCCAGGAGCCATTGAAGTCGGGCAGCTCCAAACCATCCACATCTTCGTCCCTCCCAGCATGAACCACGGGAAACCTGCTCCCATCGTGCACTGCGGGCCAACCGGCACGACGTTTCTCGATCATGTGATCCTGACCTTCCCGGTGAACCCAAGCTATGATAAAGATGACATAGTTCCCAAGTTCACCAACACTGAGGTAGGATCGGCAGAAGAGTGGCATCCTCTGCTTCAAGATGATGATGGAGCCTCTATGGTCGAAAATGGCAAATGCACCCTCTTCCTGGCTCACTTCACCGGGTATGGAGCGGAGGCAAAGAAAGAGGCATCTCCAAGACAAGTAAGCACCGAAATATCTAAATCAGTTGACGAGGCACACAACAGAGATATAGTTTTTGCTGTTTGTTAAAACGATTGCTTCACTTAATTTTATGTCATTGTTGTCCTGTTAACGTTTTCACTTTCTTTATTGATTTGATGACTAGTTTACTGATAGATTGAACACTTGATAGATTGAAAATTTTCACTTGTTTTTATTTATGAACCCCTTTTGAGTCACAGGGTACACCAGAGTGTTTGCCAATTCTTTAACGATAAGTTCGGATAGCTGCAATGACTTGTTAACGTTTCTTAATCAGATGTCCCCTAGAAGTGACCCACCCAGAGACTCCCATCTCCTAACGGCGTCGCAGGCGTTCCTACACCAGCAGGAGGAGCTACAGCCCACCGATCGTTCCCGCCCCATCCTACCGATAGACGTACGTCACCAGATGTGTGTGCTCCTGGACGTGGAGAATCCCGAGGGCAAAGATTGGAGGATGATGGCCGAAAAAATTGGGCTCGATTCGGCAATCATCAGGTGGATCGAAGCGAGATCTCGGTTCAAAAGGTGGGTACTGGGTAAATGTATAGTTATTACGTAGAAAATGAATTAGCAAATTTCATGGTGATAGCACTACATTCTGCTTCACGTGCGAAGGTAAGTTCCTAGCTATTATTAGACTAACTTAGAATTAAATCCCCTGTGCCTAGTGACACCAGACAAGAAGCTTTCTTTACTCAGGCCTGCTTTGGGCCAGGGATGACCTCTTGCCTTGGTTAAATTCTTTCACTTGCCAAAGCGTAAATGGCAAATGCCTTGTGAACCCACATGTCTTAACGTATAAATATATATGGAAGGGTTGACGCTGTCAGCTGGCCTGGATAGAGACCCATAGCACACTTGGCTCAAAAGTTATTCCAGTGTGGATAAAAGTTATTCCAGTGTGGATAAAAGTTATTCCAGTGTGGATAAAAGTTATTCCAGTGTGGATAAAAGTTATTCCAGAGTAGGATAAAAGTTATTCCAGTGTGGATAACTTTTGAGCCCGGTGTGCTATAGGTCTTGCATCTTGGCAAGCGCTGTCAGCAGACTTCTGGGCAAAAGAATGTCAAGGGAGGCTACGACAGTATTTAAAAGCACTTTACTTTATGTTTTCAGCCCAACATATAAGCTTTTGGACTTCTGGGAATCACGAAACGTCTCCGGAGGTGCCGTGGCGTTGTGGCGGCTGAGTAACCTCTGCGAGGAGATCGGCCGACCTGACGTGGCACAACTAGTCAACAGTGTGTCGGGCGACGTAATGGGCGACGGTAATGAAGGTCGTGGCGGCTCCATGTCGCTCCAAGTCACACCAAACAGCAGTTGCGCCACCCTTAATTACAGCGGTTTTTCTGAGTCTTGCGTTGAAGACAGCGATTCCGAAACATACCGCAGTTTCGATAGTCAAGTTCGTAGAGGTGTCTCTTGGTCTGCACCAATAAAACGTGAGGTGATGCAGTCACCCGATAGCGGTTACGAGTACGGCGACTTAATGTCGGTATCAAGCCAATCCACACAGAACGGCAGTCAGTCTACCCTCAACCAGCTGCAGAGTCTCCATTTGCCTGAGTCTGTTTCTAAGAAGAGTCCTGTGTTGGGTCCCCTCAAGGGCTTGACAGTCACAGACTTATAGACTGGAGCAACAGTCGTTGTTGGCCATGTCTTTAGCATGACGTTGAGAGCGAAAAAAACTTGACGAGTTTCGCTTTTGAATGTGCCTCCATTGTACACTGAAAATACTTAGTAAACCACGTCATTCCGTGAAGTCAATTTTCATGGGCTGTAGATCTAGTATAAACTACGACGACGACGAAGCCAAGCCAAACTAGTACACTATACTACTCAATGGCGAGAAGAAAATACCCATATGCCCAAGACCCCACTACTAATACATTGTACATCTTTATTATAACAAATTCTATGGTCTTGTGTTCCTCTGTATAGAAACCTTAGCCCTTTTTGGGCCAATTGGAAATGGAACACATTGTAGGTATTTCTAGATTGTACAGTAGTAGAATGTTTGATGGTGGCACACTAATTATGGATTTCGGAGTTACAAATGCCTAATGCTTTTCTATTGGAGTGCTGTGCCCTGAAGTACTAAATGATGTATTGTTACTACCTTTTCTACATTAAGCAGTTCAATGATCACCATTATACCAATATATAACGTTTATTTTGTTAGTGTGCTTCCAGAATTATTGAACATGTATGCGTAGTTTATTGATTTTATCTTAAAATTTGTGGATACATATGCAGAAGTGAACAATCATGTAAATTATGTTTGTGGTGTTCTTATAATATGCAGTAACAAAAGACGTTATCTCTAAATAAACCAGCTGATGACTCATCTTTATTGTCATTTGAAGCTAACTTAGTCTGTCCCCCAGATTTCTATATTATACATCTACAGAATAATGCACACGGCAAAGCATCTGATGTCAGTCTACGAAAATAGCTTTATTCTCTGACACACAGATTATTTTTCAAACAACACAATCGTAATGGTACCATATTCCAGAATTAGCATTTTAACCTCGTCAAAAACAAGCAGCAATTGTCAGTCCTGAAGATACTCTCACACAACAAAAACAATGCAATACCATATTACACTCCAATAAAAACACATGAATATGCAAACTTGCTATTTCAAATTATTGCAGCAATATTTGTAGTGCTAAAAGAACTTATGCAAGTACAAATGTATGAAACCTTTGAGAACAACAATACAGAGGTTGTGCAAATCATACATTTACCAAAACAGCCAAAAAGCTGTAGTTAGTCCTTTTTTAAAGAAGGAAAGTTGTTAAAAACACAACATGAAGAAGCACAAAACCTTTGTGAATGGTAACATATAAGAGCAGACATATAACTACATTGCAAAAATGTACTGTCATGTCATGGCTACAACCAACAAAACTTACCTGATGAGAAGCATGTTATGTTATCATTTATCATAATACATATTACACTCATTGACTAATAAGCGATACTCTTTGACAATTATGATTTGGTAATTGGTGTCATAGCTTGAAATAACAATAGTGCTTAAAGAAACTTCAAAAATATTTATTGCTGCAAATTATTGGTGTACACGGACACACACTGACATCATGACACCTAACAGGTAAATGTTAAATTGTCAAAGCAACCAACAAAAATTTGATAAGTTTGAAGAATCTGGTCTTCACACATTGTGCCTCATTCTTTTACCTATCTAAAACAGCAGCATTTGCTTTCTAACTATGTGTTTAGCCATTAAAGGCACATGTTACATCGGGTTCTACAAGGCCCTAAAAAGCAGCAATTGTCAAACATATTGCAAAAAAAAATGGCTTTGTGGCTTGTCACACTGTACAGGTAACAATTAAGTACAATAGTACAATAAGGTTAGTACAATTAAGTACAATAAGGTATGAGTTATCAAGAGCATTCATCTGATCTCATACAACATTCTTGTGAGTGTGAGATCGAACTTGGAGATATCGGACAACTCAGCTTGCATAAATATTCATAATCATTAGTATGTACGTGAAAAAAAAAAACAATAAAGAAGAAATGAGACATTTTGGCAGTAAAAGATTTGCTGATGAAATGCAGTACTTCCCTGCTTGACATTCATGATCATGTCCATTTCAAAGGAACACAAAGTTAGTCAAATTACAGCAGAGCTTAACAACTATGGCAAAATACTACTTTCTCTAGGGCCATTAACCTTCAAACCATTATATTGACCTTCATAACTTTCATCAACACCAATGTATAAGATTCTACCAATGGAATGACTAGGTTTCTTGGTGCACAATAATGACACACATGATTAGACATTTAACTAACATCCTCCATGAACTGGGGGAGCAAAACTGGCCACCTACTACCTATATGGTCCAGCAACACGGTGAAATTATCTGGTAACAATGACCATCAGTTCCTACATGTACTTCTTGCAACAATAGTACAGTCATGGCCTCTATGTCACCACTATAAACATATGACAACTTGTGATTGGTCCACAATGTTTTCATTTGCATACTGAATGACCAATCAGCATACAGCTCCTCTCTATCAGCGGGCAATCAGAATTCAGAACACTCTTGTATGTGGAGATTATTACACTAAATAAATGTCCAACTTAGAGCTGTCGTAGCTATTGTTTCTTGTATTGCAATGCATCATCCCACTAGCTTTTGTAAAATATCTACTGTGCGTCACAATATTGTTAAAAACCTAACAGTAATGTAACTGTCGGCAACCCAAAAGCTCACACAGGTAACAATGGCTGTCTATTTGACTGATACAAACAAATTGTGACCCTAAGTCCACAGCAATTGATTGATGAAGCATAAAACAAAAGGCAAAACATGGTTCATTGTGTTGGTGAGAAAGACAACAACTTCATCACTCCTTCCTTTCGGAGATGATTTTCAGTACAGCTTCTTTTCCCTCCTGAGCTTTCTGTACCTCAGCTTCAGCTTCTGCTGTGATCTACAAGGAGGAAGAAAAAACACCATGTTGGTACCGAATGGTTTTCAAAATGCATCAACTGTAGAAGCTACAACAGCATATATAGTACAGTTGTACATGTATAAGAAAATGACAAGAATTTTCAGGATGAGTCTTACCTTCTGCTTGTACTGTTCATCCTTGATGTCTCGGAGGTTAATCATCACGTTGTGGTAGGCTCCCCAGACGCCTGTTTCCAGACTACGAGCTCCAACCTAAAACATCAGAATTGACTCTTGTTTATGATCTTACTTTTAACAGGTTAGAATGAGAGTTTTAAACTGTACAATGCTTGGTCAAAGTATTTCAGAAGAACCATGTCTGTTTAAAAAGAGATGCACTTAAGTTTAAAGAAGTCACCACAACATGTATGACATTATTATGATATTATGTTACACCAAGTGGTCCAAAAATCCTTTACTTTTGCATTAGAAAAGATACACTGTACATTATACCAAATGCTTTCAATGATAGTTCTTCCCCACCCTACCTGTAGATCAGACATGGTGGTGAAGTTGCCAGACTGAGCCAGTTCCTGCAGCTGGGTCCACACCCTGTTAGCTGTCTGCATCACGGCCAGCGGCACCTGGATGGCCTTCTTCAGACCTCCCTGCATGGCCTGGTCACGACTGGACCAAAAGGAAGCAAAATCAGAACAATACTTGATCTTCTTCTCTAACAACAAATAGGAAATATGACTTGCATGACTTGAGATATCTGTCTTTATTTTCTGATGAACAGGAAATTCATATCAGCTAAAATTGAGATGCTTTGAATATTTTGGGTGCAAGGTAAAGCAGTCAACTGAGGTAACACGTGATGTTTTTCAAGTTAAAAGGCTAAAATAACATGCTCAAATATCTAAAATTTGTCAACACATGGACTCACATGGCCTGTTCTTCCGGCGTGCCCTTAGGAAGTTTACAGGCGGCCATGTAGTCATTGAAGGCCGTGGTGTCCTTGTCAATGAAGGGAATGAGATCGTTCATGGTGGTGTAGAGAGGCGGGATCAGCTGGCGCATCTTGGAGTCCAGCTGCTCAAACTGACGCTTGCCGTACGTCATGAAGGCAACCATAGCGCCGAGGGCTGCACCCTGGGGAGATGGGAGACATGTTTGTCATAGTGGAACAAAACACAAGTAACATCTCCTGTACAGCAGTCGTTTATTTTTTTCCTTGATGTATACGACAAGCTTTTGACACAGTCTGGCACCAGTCTGGCACCAGGGTTAATATACATTGTACAAGCTTACCCGTCACAGAGTGGGAGGGTCCTTACTGCACTGGTTCAACAGCTACTTGACAGGAAGGCAACAAAGAGTCATCATAAACAGTGTATTCTCATCATGGGAAGTAATAGCAGCAGGTGTACCCCAAGGCAGCATTCTCGGACCACTGCTTCGCAGATGACACTTCTCCGTACAACTCAGCTAAGACAGTGCAGGAAGTGGCAGCCACCACAAACACTGATCTACAATCAGTTTCTGTTGGATGTTTGGCCAACATTGCATTGTCCGCAGCATAAAACATCATTTTCTACAAAAACCCAAATCCCAACCCCAACCTAACCCTAACCCAAACCCTAACCCAACCCCTAACCCTAACACCTAACCTCAACCCCAACCCCAACCCCAACCCTAACGTAACCCTAGCCCAAACCCTACCCCTACCCTAACCCTAACCCATCCTTACCATAGCTGCCACACATGCCGACACAGACCCTCCCCCCGGTGCTGGTGAGCGCGCTCCCACGTTCTTGATGAAGTTGTAGACACTGGTGGAGGCTAGAGGACCCGGCTCATCCTCACCACGGATCATGTACCTGGGAAAACACACTTACATTGAGTCTATAAACCACAGAATAATCGTAAAAATGTTGAATAGATCTTGGATATTTACAAAATGTACATCCATCTTGCATCCTTACCATAGACATTAAGCTCTCATACAATGCCAAAGTAAAACACACAATAAGGATATTCTAGACTTACTCAATGATTCTCTCCTTAGGGTTAAATGGACCAAGAGAATTCAGACCCAGTCTGTCTATAGCCTGTAAAACAAAGAAAAAACTTAATTGGAAAAAGCAATGAATTTTAGGTGTTCAATGTTCTGTTCTTTCTTCACAGAATATGGATAGCTAGTTTCAAATATTGCAACATGATGCACACTTCTAAATTCACTGGAGTATCACTAATCCACCATTATGTTAGCACAGAACAGCACAAACTGAATGAAAATTGAATCTTCTCAATACCAAGAGCACAAGTAAAACCATACTGTCATGATACAATGACGTAAAAGCAAGTCCCAGCCAACTGACCAGCCTGACTTTCTGGTCCTCCTCCACCAAGAACAGGTTGTCCTTCTGCATGTAGAACTCAGCAGCCAGCATGATGGCCTGTAGAGGAACCAGCCCGACAATCTGGGAACCAACCACTGGCAGGTTCAGCTCCTGTAGGGGACAGGGATGGGAAATATAAGAATAATCCATTCAGTCATGGTTATTCTGTCACCTGTTCACTAATACTGGTAAAAATACAATTCGTTACAGAGAATTTTGCATTGGAAGGTATTTCAGTACCAAGGTAAGCACATAGGAAGGTATTTCAGTACCAAAGTAAGTGCAATTTTGCATTGGAAGGTATTTCAGTACCAAGGTAAGTGCATAGGAAGGTATTTCAGTACCAAAGTAAGTACAATTTTGCATTGGAAGGTATTTCAGTAACAAGGCAAGTCACTAGGTGGCGCCTGTGAGATGGTTCCTTAGCTTGATTGTATCCAATGTTTATGATATAAGGAAAAGATTCACATTCTATCAAGTTTGGCACCTTGGCATCTTTGCAGGCCTCTTCGTAGGCGGTGTGTAGAGGAGTGACGTCGAAGTCAGTCAGGTTCATGGAGATCTGGGCCATGTTAGCCTCCTCCAGCCACCAGCCGATCCCTTGTACACACTTCAACCTTCCTGGCTGGGAGACAAGGACAGATTTTTTCATGTTTTCATAGCAGACAACACTGCTAGTGTGTTGTTGAATAGCATAAAGAGCTGTGATACTGAACCCAATCCTGACAATGAAGTCACTAAAATCACAATGCATAAGCTAACACTGAGGACAAACATGTACTGCACCTGCATGAAACCTAGATTTTTCACAGTTTTTGTTGAATGTTTGCATCAGAATTTTGCTTATTGCAGACAACATATTTCTGAAACAACATTTGAAAACTCTTTAGATTGGATGTCATTCTTAAATATGCGAATATGACCTTAAACAAGACATTCTCCCAAAGCGCTATGCACAATACATTAAGGGTTTCATGCAGACTAAGTATGTCTTCTTGTCCCATTTTAACTAATGATCAGGAAAAGTTTTGGTGATCCAAAATAGATGTTTCTTGCTAAGACAATTGCAAATGAATACTCTTTACACTAAACACTGGACTACAAGGAAGAAGGACTGATCTTAATCTAGTCCCACCTCATTGGTTCCCCTGCCCTGTTCCCTGAGGTTGAGAGCGATGCGGTGTGCCTGTTCCTTGGTGGCCAGTAGGTTGACGTTCCAGGCGATGAGGAACTTGCGACAGCCGGTTGCCGTGGCGCCCCAGCTGGGGATAAACTCTGCCGGTCCGTAGTCGGGCTGCCACGCAGGGTCCTTCAACTGTGGGGGGAGGATCATATCTTAAACACTTCAGACTTCACTAAACAAAGAAAGCTCAGAGTAACATAAGGCATTTCATGCTCAGAGATACATGTATACTGCTATAAGACTTAAGACTATTATAATGAGGCGATACCTTTTCTTCCAGCCCTTCGTACTCCCCAGCCCGGATACTGGGCAGTTTGACTCGTTTCTCCTCCTTGGCTGCCTTCCCGTACAGGTAAACTGGGAGAAACCACAGACATACACTTACAAACAACACATGGATGTAAGTATCAACTACTGAAATTTATCATTTATCATGAAAGTTCATTTGTCTTGGTAGTAATCATAGTACAATGTTAAACTTTATTTCAACACAAAGAGTATACACAGGGTTCAAATTTTAAATGACCACTGTTGCTTTCACAGCCTACCTGGCACCCCTAGCTCCTCTGCCAGCTGTTTCCCAAACTCATTAGCACACTGGATACAGTCTTCCTCTGTTACCCCTCGCACTGGGATGAACGGACAAACATCCAACGCTCCCATCCGAGGGTGTTCACCTGCAATACAGGGTTGAGACAATTCTTCAATATATAATTAAACATATTTCTATCTTTTTAGGCTGACTAGTTGGGAATAGCCAAACTTTTAGGGGTAACAGAAGCTGTGATATCAAACAATTCTTTGTCAAATGAGAATTGCAAGTACATGTACTATTGTATCATTGTGGGGCTTTTCTATAGTACATGTAAACTAAAAGAGGGATTGTATAAAAATTGATTTGATTAAATCATTGGGTTTAAAATCTGTTTGAAACCATTGGGAAACAAAATTCACTTTAACTATAAAGACATGGATAATTCTAATAGTAAACCTTTAATCATTTTCATATGCAATACACGTATAAAAGAGATTACAGGATTAGTTTTTGAGATTTCTTTGAATACCTCCTTTCTTGAGGTTGCCGTACAGTAGGAACAGCTAGAGAATTTACTTTGTTGTTTTCAGCTTTAATTTAAGATGAGAGAAGACTGACCACTGTGCCTTGTCATGTCGATGAGTTGTGAGGCTGCCCTGGCCCCGTTCATGGCGCCCTCCACCACGCTCTCCGGTGACCCCACAAACGTGTAGACCGTACGGTTGGTGGACGGGCCAGGGTCAACGTCCAGCAGACTCACGCCATCCGTGGAGGCTATGGCATTGGCAATGGCCTCTATAACCTGGAGACACATAGAGCATACAAAACAAAACTGATTACATTGAGATTGACATTATTCAAAACATGAGTTCTACTTGACCTTTGACCAACAAGATTGATTCAAGATGACACACAATGTAGATACAAATAACTGTTAAATATACACACAAGTGTATTTCTAAAAAAGAATTGTTCAGATACATGTGGTGTCTATATCTTTTGTATGAAATTCAGAAATCTAAACAGTAACATAAATGTCCAAGCTACATTTGGTAAAATTTTCTCATCTCATTTTCTCTAGCTATAGAAGGAATCTAAAGAGCTACATGTATGTATGTATATCCAAAATCTTGCCGGAAATTCTAAGAATTTTGAAAGTGATTTTTTTGTCATCAAAAGGTGTCACATACTGGCACATCTATATATTTGGTACAGATATCAGCAGCTGAAGTAATATGATACTAGACTGTAGATCAATTAAGGAGATATCAGTCTATCAGGAAGCTGAACCTCTCCTCAGTCTTATCACAGCTTCTCTAAATCAGGAATAGCTATCAACCATGTCGTGTTAAATCACTATCAACAGATTGCAGTGGGCTAAAAAAATAACTGTGGTCTAGACTCAAGTATTTTTTTATCTTAACACTTTGGGCACGTTTTCAAAATTCTTATATCCTCTGTAATATAAAATATTTATATCAAGCATTTTGAAGAGATGAAATATGTAAGCTAGTTTATGTCATGCCTTTTAGAAGTGTCTACTAGATATTCAAAGCATTTTATCTTAAAACTGAAATGCAGTCTTAAAATAATTATTTTCAGGTATCTATGGCACTTCTAGTGTGCTTAAGGTTAATCACCATACACAAACTCACAAGTGTTAAATCTATCACTTAGCCTATTCAGGCCTCTAAAATGCAGATGTCAAAAGTCAGCTATGCAAGGCGTTTCATTGGCCGACAGGGCTTGGCTGAGTTACACTTGGCAGTGCCTAGTAACAAAGGGTTGAAGTGACATGTTGACATGGGGGATAATGCCTGTATTTAGCTCGCATTAACACTGGTTAAACATTCGCTAGGGATGACATCATACTCAAGCTGTACAATTAAAAGTAAATTATTACTTTTCAAGTAAAACATGGCATATTGTACAATCAGCTATAAATTTTATGAGTAATCTTTTATATTTTCCTCTAGTAAAACAGTTCAGACCAGGTTGACAGAAGTCTAAAATAAATAGAGTCTGGTTACAAGTGCTGAAGACAAAAGGTGGCTACAGTTGAGCCATAAGTTACTTCTGAATGTAAACCATAATGGCAGGCACAAAGCTACGTTGTGTTGCCATAGTAACGTGACACCTGTAAGGTGTACAATGGGCGGGTACACCTGGTTGCCTAGGTAACACCGATAGGTGACCGTTGGATTCTAGTTGAGGTTGAATAGCAACCACGGCAAACGTAAAATCAAACACATTTAAAAGGGAAAGGAGATCGGCAACACCAAATAGGTTACTGACCCCGCCCCCATTTCACACCTACATTCAAATCTTTTACTTATGTACTTAACAGTCAGCTAGTCTTCAGCAGACGACAAAAAAAGAAAACTTACAAAAGAAAAATTCCATAACGGTAAACGACTTGCGAAGTCATACAGCTTGACTTAAATATCGTTTTAAAACCAGGTAGATCTGAAATTTATTTCTGTCGATTTGCTAAGTAACGGGTCCGTATTACTGACAACACGGGTTTATAAAGAATCTACGACCTCACCTCTTTGTGCCTACCCTCCGAGAAATTGGGAACGCACTCGACGATGCGAGACATCCTTGAGCGAGTGGATTGTGCGGTGTAACAGTCCAGTGAACGGTTCTCAAACCGTGCGATTTGTGCAGAGAGCCGGTCAGACAGTCACAGGCTAGTCACGTCTCCTTACTTTCACACCCGCTTGTGTACACGTCATCATATCATGGGTACAACACTTCAATGGGGCATAATTACCGAAAAATAGCAGCAATTTCATATATTAACATAGAAAAACATAGAATTTTATTAAAGCTATTGATTGCCTCTAGCCTCATCAGTTTTTGTGGGAGTAAATATTGTAAACTTGGCGTGTATAATAATTGCAATAAATCAGACTGTACCACACATAAAAGGGGTGTTCAGTAAATAGAACAGGCCATAATCCTTCAAAAGTTAACAACTCAAACTACAAAGTGAAATGACTTATTATAATATAAAGTGAATCTTTTGTTTTGTGGCAAATGTATGCTTCCAATGTCATAATGAATATTTATTACGTGTAACTTAAAGTGACTTCTGTATCTCACGTTGGTATCGTCCTACGTCATCAGTTCATGTGTTTCCGTGACGTTACGGCACGCGAATGTATTTTCCTGAGGCTGTGTACGCTGTGGCCGGAATTTTAACTCGGTGCGGAATCTTTTACCAACCTTTACCGGCTTTACTTCCTCTTTGGTGGATCGACACAGACCTTCCCATCTTCGGTAAGTCTTCAGTACGAACGTTTCACCACGCTTAGGTGTTGTTCCGGCGCTGGGACTGTTTTGAAACGGAGTTTTCCGGTAGCGGTTTTTGTTCGAACCAACATGGCCATGGAACAGGGATCGTAGCGCGTCGTCTCTCGCCAAGGAAGTCAGACGGCCACCGGAAGACGTTTCAGCCGAAACCATGTGCTTCTTCCTCACGCTCAGACCAATATACGATTACTTAAAGATGAACTAAGACGCTCTACGTTTTTGGTAGAATTTCTAGAGCGTCATTTTAATGTGATTTTAATGAAACTAGAGGGCGGGGCTTTAAGATTATTATGAAGCCAGCCGCTCCGATCAAACGTAAACATACAGTGTGTGGGGATGTCCTTGAAGTATAATGTGCGCCGTAGACTGACATAGACTGTTGATTTTGCTTTCCCGTGGGATACACACCACAAGGCTTTTGGCAGGACTTGTGGTTGTAAAACGGATATAGTAAGAATGTTTAATCATTTTTGTGGGTCTGTGTCTTATGGCTTGGTGTTATCAAAATCAGAAGAACAGAACATATTTTACTTGCAGTAGAATTTGTAAAAGTGTCTTGGATACTTCCTCAGGAAGAAACTAATTTTTAAAGGAATAATTATCAACAGAATTTAGCAACTAGTACTTTACATGTTTTTTTAGTATAAAAATTAATTTAAAATATTCTTACATATGGTTATGAACCATATTTGTTTCAATATGGAAAGAAATATACTGGACTTCATATACCTAAGCATGGAGGTAACTTTTTTACCTCCATGACCTAAGTAACTCAATGAAACACAGAACAGTTACATAGTGAACAGGATCTTGGGTCTGGTAACTACTGTATTAGTGTCTTTAGTGAGTCAACTTACCAGTTGTGACACAAGTTGGGCACCAGCATGAGTGTTAGGGATTATCAGAAGACCACGTGTGCCTTTCTGTGACTCCGACAGGTGCTGATGTATTATCTGTGAACTGGCCACTGAGTCAGGAATGTCAATGTTGACGTAGCGGCACAGACAGTTGTCTTTGTGCATTATGTGCTAACTCCTGATATGTCACCTACTCAAGCCTCCCCTCTTGTAACAGTCTTTCTCTACCGGGGCTCAAAATACTGAGTACATATATGCACCTTAGTTCAGGTAAAGTTGGAGCTGAGAAGATATTTCTGATGTCTACCTGCACTGGTCCATGTCCTGTGTTTACATACAAATGCAGGCGTACGTGGACTTTTATCTGCTCCATTGACTGTCGCCACCTATGACATATAAAAGAAATAATGGCAATGATCCCTGAACAGTTTTTAGGGTGATCCATACTTCTCAAAATCTGAGTGGTGCAGGTAAAACTTGTCTGGTGCAGGTAATTTTCAATGTTACCTGCACCAGTACAGGTTTGCAGAAAAAAGTATTTCAAGCCCTGTCTACTGTCAATTGCATCCATTCTAAATTGTACAATACAGGCCTATTACAGGCCTATTACAGGGTTAATTGCAGTTCAAAGGGAAAGAACGAGCTGGCAAAGGAGTGTTTGTTATCTACCCACGTTCCTTCTAAGGTTCAAATCTTCAAATTCTAACCACTTCAGAAGTGGTGTGCTATGGCCTTCCCCAGACAAAAACTATAATTATTTTCCTAATAATAATATGTCTTCCTAGTTTATAGATAAGTTGTGATTTTAAATCTAAAAAAAAGTTACCATTTTTATTGCCTGATGGGAACTGCCTACGTAAACATTAGAGTGATCAATCCTAAATGAGTACTAGTCCTTGTTTCAAAAGATATCAACAAAAGGCTTACGTTCCAATCAATAGTCAATTACCTGGAGGACCACCATTCCATTGTTCAGTTGTTTTTGTCATAATTACTTCCACACCACCGGTTGATGGCTCTTTCTTTGTTTTGCTGCTAACTTTAGTATCACTAATTCGGTAGGGAAAAGTTCAGGGCTAGATAAGTCTAAAAGATAACACTGAAATCCAATATGACATTATACCAGACTTAAGCCTAAAGGTTAGATCTTGGTATGTAAGAGCTTGATAATATTTATGCTTGCAAACATGGTAACTGTAATACTTAACTTAAGAACAAGAGCAGTTGCCTAATTTTAGATCTACTGTCGCTACTGCATTTCAGATCCTCAGTCTTTGTACATTCATAGAATGCCACACTACATTTGCCAGTTTGATCCTTTATTATCTATTGATTACAGTAGGCCAGAACACAACCTTTCAAAGTACAACATTGACTTATTTTAAATGCTGTACTAAAAAAAAAGTAAAAACACTTTAATCTAAAGCTTTGAAGAACTTACCAAAAACTCTTGACCTATACTCAAATGGGCTCAAGCCCTCTTACTTCATTCCCACTGACCACTTACACCTCTTGCTGCGAGACATTTTGTCTGTGGCAAAACAAGAATCGCCCAAAACAGGTTTAGACTGGCTTCTCTTGTTTTGACGGATCCTTTTAATGTTGATTATTATTGAAATGAAGACAAAAAGTGTCAAACATTTCGATATTAAATGCCCCCAGGCTCATAATGGTATATCCCAGGTGTGGTTCTTTTGTTACCTACATGTAGGCTACATATTGTAGGTCATATTTTATATAAAGGTATCAGATACAGAATTAAGATGAACAAATTACCTGTGTTGATAAAATATATTGCAGCCATACATTACAGTTTCTTTTTCTGAATCTATAATCATATTTTTCATATCAATCTGATACAGAACATTTTAAATCTTTAGTCTGGTAGCCCCAGAAGAGCTTACTCTGAAGTATGTTATCTGAATCAAATCTTGTGGTCCTCTCTTGTTTTTATAAGTTAAAAGTACTGGCTGCCAACATTCTTCAAGACTACTTCAAGGGTAGAACTCTCCTTAGGCTACATTGCTGCCTTGCCAAATGGAAGATTGAACACTTGAGTAAACCTTGGCCTCTTGATTTGCCAACGGGCAACATGTATGTTTTTGTATGCACAGATGTACTTTCACTGTTTTCAGATACTAACAGCAAAACCAGGATGCTTTTTTTTACAATCATAGTGTATGAAACAGTATCATGTTTGTTTTTTATGCTACACGTATAATATATTATATAGGTACAAGTCTGATATATATAGATATTGTACATTATGTAGATGATCCAGCTTTGTAAGGCTACTAGTAACAGGGGTAGGTTGTATTTTAGTGTACAATATATTGATACATCAATGGTTAACTGTTGCCTCAATGTAGGGAAGGATTGTTGAGTTATTGTAGACATTTGTGCACCTGTTTATAATTTATACTGTTTTTTCCCTCTATTCTATTGACCTTGACATTATAGTTGTTCCATCTATTCTGATTATAGAGCATTGAGGGCAATAAGCTTAATTGAAACAAAGCAATTACTGCAAAATACCCCTAACCTTTAGAACAATTAATTATACTTAAATGTAGCACAATCTCAATATATATTATGATGTTCTGATACACACCTACTAGTACAGATGACCTACCGGTAACCTTTTGTATTTAGGACTAAATCTAGAATGAACCACATTAGGACTTAATCTAGAATGCTATTAATACACAACATCAAAATGATGCCAAAACAACAAAGAAGAACTACAAGAATTATTTACCTTCTAAAAAAAGTCCAGTTTGGTGCCAGCTGTTGTTAAAAGCCATGCCCGTGCTCCAAGTTTGAAACCCCATTCCTGTTTAGGGTACTCTACTTCCATACCATCTGTGCTGGGGTCATTAGCCGCTAGCATGATTCAGGTTCCAATTTGTGTGCCATGGTAACATACTTCCATGGATAAAGCACTCATGCTGCTGAGGGGTTACAAAGGTTGGGCCACATGTGGCCTGGTCTGTAAAAATATCAACAACTCACAATCGTGCAGGAAAGGTGGAGAAAGCAACTGTTACGCAATTTCAGGGTGGCAAAACAAAAGATATTCTAGATGAGAAAATCTGTCTGATGTGAACATTCACATTTCAGCGGTCATGTCATACTCTGTTTGAAATACTGATACGTGATAGCCCCAAAACAAGCTATGTTACTATTGTTAGTTGACTCTTTATTTTTTGGGTACTGCCCAGAAATAGCTAGAACCAGCCTATGATACAAAACAAACAACCGTTTTCCGTCAATGACATTGCATGTTTACCACACAGATGTCAGTATGCAATGGGACAGGATTGATTAAATTTACTGTCCTACACTGTAAGAATGACAAAAAAAATTGGCTTCGAAAATCCAGTTTTACCACATTTGGTGACTTTATTTTTTATCTTTAACGAGATGGTATCAAATCCCTGTCAGTTTTTTTTGGTGAACGCTGTCATGACTGTAAAAGTGTAAGATCTTTGTCACCCAGCTGGCATCTTCCCATTGTGTATGGTCCCAGCCAGTAGTACAATAGATATTCCAACCATGATTTTCTGTAAATGATATGTACATGTTGTCATCACTCCAGCTGTCCTTTGCATAATGACTACACCTTTTGTAGCGTACTGTCTGTTAGAAGACCACGTCATCTGGGATTACAGAAATATTTGCTTTGAAAGGTGAAGCGGAAGTAACAATTATTGTCTTATTTTTAAGACCAGCTGGTATGAGTTGATAATCCAGTACCTGGAGTAAGTTTATCTACCAAACTGAGGTCTGTATCAATTCTTTTGAACCAGGTAGACTTTGTCTTGTAGTTGTATTCCAGATTGTTAGTAGGTTCTAACAAGCCAAAAGACACAACTGAAATGAATAGTATCATATGGAAAGGTGAAGTTTGCCTGCACATGCAAATCTAAATGTTCTGTATTTCATGAAACCAAGGTGTCGGCAGGTGTGGCAGGTGTTCAAGGTGGTGGCAGGTGCAGAAAAAAGAAAGTCGGTGAATTATTTGTTAACAAAATGATAAGTTTGTGTTACAGAAGGTACCGTGAAAAAAAATCAGAAATTCCAGAATGTTATGTCATTGTTTTGACCTATGACCCTTGTCCCCACCCTTAGGTGACCTGTAGGAGACAGTAGGACCATGGTACGTCCTGTCAAGCGGAGGTCGGCCGACCCGCAGGTGGTCAAACAGCTGTGGAACGCCATCGGCCACATCCGCGAGCAGAAGCAGATCGCCAACATCGAGCGCATCACCAAGTACATGGGGCGCGAGTACGAGATCTCCAACCGCGAGACCGTGAAACAGCTGGGCCACGCCGTGAAGGACGGGCTCGTGATTGAGACGGTGACCCTCGGGGTCAAGGGCGCCAAGGCCGGGGTGGAGCAGGAGGGGTACTGGCTGGTCGGGGACGATCCGGTAAGTAGCAAGGCAAGGAACTTACAATAGGGAAGAATAATTACTGTACTAGTAGGGGAATGCTCAAACAAGTATACGGTTATAACAGTTTGTCATTGTTACATTCATGAATCCAACAAAACAGGTAGAATAAACAGGTAGATTTAGTATGATGACACTGGATTATATGTTGTTAAATATTGCGAAACTAGCAACAGGAGGAGTTATACTACATACAGGTTTGGTGCCATTGTGTAGACATATGCATGTAGTTTGGGATAATAGATTTTGGCAGATTAACCAGCTATAGCAACCACTGAGGAACAAGAGTTGATAGAAATTGTAATGTGCATATTTATTTGCCGACTTGTTTGTGTTTTTCATTTCTGCTGGGTAGACATGAATTATAATTACATGAGGCAACAAGAAACAACAAGAAAAAAAGGATTCAACACACCTAGCATCTAGAAACTAGACGGGCATACTATGCCATCCAATGGAGGACTTATACGTTTGGGAAAATCTGCAGTTGAGGTTGTCTGTTTGCCCTTGATTTTAACTGTTTGCAGTGTGCAAAATGATTGCTTCTTGGACAAATGCCAATGTTGGAGCCTAATGGAAAGTTAGTGAAGTGATTTTATGCTAATGAAACAGAATAAGTGTTGTCTACTATTAATGCTTCTGATCAGTCATTGGGGATCAACCATAAAGGAACCACAGGGAGGATGCCTAAAACATTTTCCTAGTTTTCTGGACGGAAGCAAATCCTTGCTATTTAGTTGTAATATGACAGCAAGGTTTGATGTTGTTTTTCTTTAGTTGAACTTAAAGTTGTGCTTTCAATTTAGGGTGTGTTGACACACCCTAAATTGACACACCCTAAATATGCTGGAGGTAACCCCTTCAGCATATCATTGTTGTCCTTCAGGATATACAGGTAGTTTATCAAAGAAGGTGAAAGGCAATGTGACATCTGTAGTTGAACTTGTAGTCTGCAGTAGAAGCTATCACACACATGGTTGTACAGTTGTTTTGAGTATACCACAAATCACTGTCACATACCACACCAGGAATGTTGTTAGTGTGAAGTTTGGTTTCTCCAGCTGTACATTTCTTATCTTCATTGGAAGCTTGTGTTCTTTATTACTTCGCTTTATTACTTTGTTTGGCCTGTGTGCTGTGGAAATTTGGAGATCTTGATAGAGCTTGTGTACTGTAAATCACTTCATATTCGTGGTAGCAAACTTTCGCCATCAGAGAAAAATGAACAAGTTCGCAGAACTATATGTTCGCAGTGGTGGCAGGTGCAAAAGAAAGAAAGTCAGCGAATAATTTGTTCACAGTAATAATAAACTCAGAAGTGACCATGAAAACCGCAAATGTAAAAGTGCCGCAAATATAGAGTGATTTACAGTATGTAAATACATTGTGTTAAAGCATTGTGTTAAAACATCATATTTTCCCTTGGGAAGTTTGAAAAAAGTGGATCTCTCACCTTTCTTTTGGATTTCATCACAACCCAATATCATCACTTTTGTATATCTAAACTCAGGATAGATCTACACAAAATTAATGATTTTAGGTTGTGATAAGTTCTTGGATTCTTAGACTGTTATCGTGATCTTCTGACTTGAGGTTGAGTATGGTTCAAGCCAAGTCCCTTTTCTATACCAGCTTTCTTGCACCACTGATGAATTATTCATGGATTTGACCTTGATTCTGCCTTGCCTGTTGGCCGAAACCCTGATGTGACATCTGGACATTCCATCCAACTCTCTTTCCTTCTGCTCAAAGTCATTGTTTCAGCTCATAGTTATTTCAAGTTAAGTATACCTGGGATCACTCTCAATGATATATGATGTCAAAAATCCTGTTGGATAACATACAAGTGGTCAATGATTGTTCCATAGTACTGTTGTATAGTATGGAGAAAATTAGAGCTGCAAGCTTTGAGCTATGATTGAATAGTCCATTGCCCTCCCAAGATGTTAATATCCTTACACACTAGTCAGTTTTTATTTGAAATCGGTTGAGTTATATAGTCAGATTATGTAAATTCCTTGAAATACATGAAAACATTGGCTATAAACTGGTTGCATTTGTAAATGTATGGTATAAAATATAAAAGTGGCAAAAACTTTTTGGATTTCTGCCCCCATTTCTAAGCTCCCTTTTGAATTAGCAATCCTAACTGTAGTAACACAACATGTAACTAGACTTATATGACTTTGTGATGTACGTATACAGGGTTTAAAATTCATGTTGAAATTCTTCCAGACATTTTCCCTGAAACATGCTAGACACAAAGTCGACATTCTACTTAGCGGGAAAAATGCTAGCTCTCATTCAATATTTAGTGATATCTTAAAAAATGTATGAGCTACATCATTGCGGATGATTGTCATAGATACAAATTATATTTCTTGTCTAAAAAGAAGTGCTTTGCGCTTGCATGTCCATTTTTGATAGATGCTCTGTGCATGGGACAAGTTTTTAGCACATACAGTAGTTGATTTTTCAATCCTTTAAGCCATAGATATGTTTTGTGTATAATGACTACCCTCTTGTTGGAAGAGCTACTTAAAATTCCCTTCTTTTGAACCAGCGATTTATCATGATTAATATTAATGATAAAGCCACTCTATGCCATTGGTCCTCTGGCAGTTCAAATAATGTTGCTCATTTTGTCTACATGTATACTTCAGTGACAACTTTTTGTGCAAGACAATGAACATACAACTTTTTCAAAAGACTTGATGTAGATTGGCTTGGATAACAATAATTGAACTTAAGGTATTTCGCATGTTGATTCTCTTCCCATACTAAGTCATCCGAAATGCCTGTCAAGAAATTACAGCATCTCAAGATCTTGCAAAAAAAAACTTGACTCAACGAGAGGGTAGTGTTCATATAGGAGGAGTCTGTTTTCTTGCTGTGTGGGATTTATTAATGCTGTGTCTGCCTTGCTGTAGATAGTGCCTCTGGATCCAGGAGGCACAGATCACACAGTAAGTGTCACAGTTCCACAACTGTAGTTATCTCACATGTTCACTGGAACACAGTTTCACTCATGGGTACCATTGTCTGATACCAGTGTATGAAAAAACTTGTGGTTGAACTGGTATATTTTACCTTTGATTATACTAAAGAGAAGAAAAACATTGAAAAAATAAAGAAAAAGAAAAGAAAAGATGAAAAGAATGAATGAATGAATAGAAGAAAGATGGAAAAATTAATAAAGCAGAAAAGACAAAGACATACAAGAAAGGAAGAGAGAAGGAGAGAGAAAGAAGGAAGGAAGATGGAAAAAAAGAAAAGATGATGACCACTCCAGAATATCTCAGTCGAAGGAATTTTTTTCTTTCTCTGAACTGGTATCAGACAATTCAGCTCACCCCATGTATTGGAGCATTCTGTTCAACTTTTGTGGGGAAAAGTAAGATCTCTAGGAAAATACTATTAGTTACCACTTTCTAAAAGATGCCTGTGGGTTCTGTTCATATCATATCACTCATCATATTTTCAACTAACCTGCCCACACTAATTCTGGTTATGTGGTTGTTATTATCACTTAGAATTTTGGTTTTTGATGGTTGGTGTTATGGATTTTTAACTGATGCATGCATCACGAGTCTAGTATGACGCCGAGGAAGGTGACTGTTGGATAAGATTTTATGGAGCTTTGACAGACGTTTTAAGATTGTGGTATAACATGGTGTTAAAAAATCTGTTCGGTTGAAGTTGAGTCTGAGATATCTGTTAGAAATGCAAATCAACAAAACACTTAAAATATACAAATGTAGTTTGTAACACTTGTTAGATTGTGGTGAGGATTTCTTTGTTTGAAGATTGTTAAAGAATGTTTTTGTGTTTTTTTTTTATCAAAGTCTTTCAAGTCATCATGCTTTTCATTGCCATTGAAGGTATGATTTTGATACATGATTATTGCTACATGATTCATGAATACAGAGAATGTGTACTTTAACTCTTCATCTGTTACTGTATTTTGTTGACTTCATCTTTGAGCTAATACCTGCAGGGCTCGAAATACATTTTTCTGCATACCTGTACTGGTGCAGGCAATGTTGAAAATAAACTGTACCAGACAAGTTTTACCTGCACCACTCAGACTTTGAGAAGTATGGATCATACTTAAAAATGTTCAGAAACCATTGCCATTATTTTTATACCAACATACAGCAGGTATAAACCCAGTACATGGACAAGTGCTAGTTGTGCAGGTAGACATCAGAAATACCTGCACAGCTCCAATTTTACCTTTACTAAGTGCATATGCACCCTGTATTTCGAGCCCTGGCCTACCACGTTGTCATGAACTTTTCTGTCCTCAATTATGTACCCATGTCATCTAGCTGCTACACAGGTTGTAAGGAAGGAAACTGAACCTTTTTATAGACAGTTGATAAATATTATGGTAGTACAAACAGAGAAAATTGGAAATTTACGGATAAAAAGAAACATGTATACATGTAGCTTCTGCAGTTGTGTTCCATGCATATATCTGTATTAATTCAACTTAAGCATGCGGTGATCCTATGCTGTGCATACTACAATTCTCTTATTACTATATTACTACAAAAACTAAGGTATACATACCTATAATCGCTCAAAACTGATGTCATTTAACAGGGCTCGAAATCCTTTTTTCTGTAACATTGCAACTTACCTGCACCAGACAAATTTTACCTGCACCACTCAGACTATGAAAAGTATGGATCATACTAAAAACTGTTCAGGAACCACTGCCATTGTTTGCTTTCTACATTTTATAGATGCCTAATGGTGACAATGAATGCAGCAAATAAGAAGTCACATACACCAACATTTGTATAGTATAATAAACCAGCACATGAACCAGTGCACCTTAGTTGCAGGTACAATATGTAGACATCTGAAATACATATACCTGCACAGCTCCAATTTTACCTTCACTAAGGTGTATGTGCACCCATTATTTCGAGCCCTGCATCTAAGCTTCCTGTTGTTTCCTCGTAGGTATATAAGAATGTATAGTACTGCTTGTATCTATAAATACTGTTCTCTAATTCTAACAGAACTGCTAATTATAAGAGACCGACACTAACTACTAACTATGTAGCAGTGCATGTACCGTACGGTAGTACTGTATGTTATTGAGAAGTGCTGTTATTGTTGCAGGAGGGAGAGGACCATGACTGGTACTGTTTTGAGTGCCACCAGCCGGGGGAGGTTGTCCTGTGTAGCGGGTGTCAGCGGGTCTACCACAGCAAGTGTCTGCCTGAGGAATGTAAACCTCGCGACTCTGCTACCCAGTGGTACTGTCCTGTCTGTCAGGTATGCAAAGTAGATCATATAATAATACATGTAATATACATAAAGTCATCAACTCATTTTTATTATACATTATGTCTTTTGCATGTCTGTCATGAGTGGCAAAATTCTGTGAAATGACAGAAAGACGGATGCTGGCTACAACCCTACAGGAGGTTACAATTGTTTGGCAATAAACTTGAACATTATAACTTTGACGAACCTGCACAGAAGTTCTAAATCTTTCGAACAAAAAGTAGATCCAATTTTATGTTATTGGCTTTTGTAATACACTAAGGTTTTGGGGAATGAAACTGAACAAGTTGTTTGTTCTGTTGCAGGCAATGCAGCGTAAGACCCAGCCCATCAAGAAGAAGGAGTTGAACAGGATGCTCGTGTTTGTGGTCTACAGAATGAAAGAAAAGGTAAAAAAAAATGAAAGTCTACTATCTTTCTTAGTAATCAAAAGAAGAAAGACTCAATAATCTACAGTAATAAGAGAAAGCAAGCACATAAACTTTCAAATGCACATGCCTTAGCTTTTGGCAAGTGAGATTGGAAATCTAATGTAAGAGTCAGAAAGATACTTTGTGTTGTGCAGGAGAGATTGATAGGTCTTCCTCTCCTTTCCCCAGCAATCCCGTGAGCTGTCCAGAAAAGTCAGTCTGCAGGACCACCCAAACTTCCCTCGCCTGGTCCACACACACATGGACCTGTCCATCATGCAACAGGTAACAAGTTAACTGTTCCAACCGACTTGTCTCATATCTTTAAAAAATTCCCAATAGAGCCATGTAACAATTTTTTCTTTGTACGTTAGTGTTCATTGTGTGCAACTCTATGATAGATACTAACTTTAAACTTCTACCTGCTAACCTGTACCAAGTAGAGAACTGATAACCAAATGGCTAAAGGTTAGATAGCAGCTAAAGGTTAGAAGTGTGCTAAAGGTTAGATAGCAGCGCACTTCGTTGCTATGAATTCATTGTCAACTCCCTATCTTAGGTAACTTTTGCCTCCTTGGTAGGCTCTATGACTGGGGCCAGTAGAAGAAATTGGGTACTAAAGAAGTGAATAGCCCTAAGAGAAACAGTGCTTGAATTCTAAAAGCCCTTCTCCCCCCAAAAAAACGCATTACTTCATATCCCTCAGCTATAGAGCCTGTCAAGGAGGCTTGGTAAGTTTCTGCTAATGATTACTGAACTTTGAAGTAGAACATCTAACTAAAAGCTAAAACTCCTCTTACAGAGGGCCGAGGAGTGCAAGTTCAAGTGTCCGGAGGAGTTTGAGGCAGCGACTCGACAGATCCTCCACAATAACCTGATCTACTACGGAGAAGAGAGTGAGTTTACAGAGCTGGCCAGAGTAGTGCTGGCTGACTGCAGACATGACGTGAGTTAAACATTTCACTAGTTTTAATTACCATGATTATTTTATTGATTAGCACCTATATAATGAGAAATTTACATAAAAATTTCAACTTACAATTCATTATGTAGATCAGGGTATTGTAACTCGTTTTCTCATTTAAATTGATGTGTACTAGCGATGCCTGGTGAAATGATAATGAAAGAATTAGACTAAAAGTTGTTATCTTCTTGCCAGAACTTTATGGCATTGTGACAGAAGAATTTTAAAATCAATCCGTCACCCTTAAGCCTTGATGGACAAAATCAACAAAAATCTTAAATCGGTAAAAATATAAAAAGATCCAAAGGACCAGCAATAAGCACTCTCAGCCTCATGATTTGCCTCTGTAAAAGCCCTGCTTCTTGCTTATTTTTATTTTTTACCTTGCTTATTGTTCCCACAGCTGCGAGAGATCCAACTGTGTAAGGACTGTTACATGATGTCCAACTCCAGAAACCTGAAGGACTGGTTCATCAGACCTTGTGTAAGTGGACATTTAAGGTAGTGTTCAATGGTGCCTGAGGACTTTGGGGATATCTTAAAAATAGTAGTTAGAATTACTTTTGGTCATTGAATTTTTTCATATAAGTACCTTATTGCAAGACAATAATTTATGCAAATTTTTATGACGTCACGATGACGTAATCTGGAGTTATGAGCCACGCCCCCTTTTTAGAAAAATCAATTTTCCTGGCCAGTGCTTTGGTTTTCATTGACCATATTTTGTAGAGAGGCGCACTATAGTAATAGCAAAAAACGTACGTCAGGATTTTTTTCTATCTTTAAATGTTGATTTTTAATGAATTTTTTCGTAAATTTTAACAGTGCCATACGCCAGCGGCCCTCCCCAGCACATAAAGCGGCGCAGCGTGTCGGCCTGACGTACGTTTTTAGTTTAGAAGCTTATGTTTAAAAGAAAACAATTTTTGGTCCCTTTTCATTAGCAGTTTTGCCACAGTTTTGATCTAAAAATGCTGTATATGCTGTATGGGTTACATAAATGTCCATTTTGGAGCCAAAAAGAGCCGAAATCGCCAGGTTCTGGTCCGCATTCCAAAGGCCCCGATAACTTCCGGTAAAATGCGGGTCATTGACCCTTCAGCACGCTGTATTTACCATACTGAGCCGCGATTTAGAAAAACAGGCCGGGGATACGAACAGTAAAAAGAACAGCCCAAGCATCCCCATTCTTTAAGCGTGGGGGAGTCACGTGACCAAACCAAAATGGCGGACGACGACGTGGATGACGCGAAGGACGCTGTGCGGTTTGCGGCAACATTTGGGCCGCTAGACAATCTTTTAAACGGCTATACCCTACGTAGTTTTGCAGGTGGACTTTCATGGACTATTCTGAGACCTTTCTGGAGAAAAACCGTCCGCGTTTTGTGGAGTTACGGACTTGTTTTTGATGCCTACCCCCGAAGTTCTTTGTTGTGTGATTTGGCACGGAAACAGCGGCATACGCGGCAACAAGACTGAAAGAGTAGATAGCCCTGGAGAAAAGCCTGCCCGTACGTGGTATGAGATTACTAGCGAATATAATTTTGTTGATTATGTGAATTTCTGTTGAATGTTGTCCTAGTAGACGTGTGCTTACAGTACAGTCAAACCTGTACTAGCGGTCACCTTGGCATTGCGGTCACCCGGCCATAGCGGTCGGTTTTTGCCGGTCCCTTGAATTTTTCCCATTGACGTAAGCATTAAGAATCGCGTATATAGCGGTCACTGTTCAACGCGGTCAGCGGTCACCCCATTCCGGTCCCGCCGGCTGTCAACACCGCCGATAGCGGTCACGGCTGGCCGGCCGTTACCCGCTAAGCACCACGTACGTAACACCACCCGACCTCGGTCTACGGCCGTTAGGACGTTCAATCAAGCCTTGTGATAATTTTGTGGCCGCTACATTATTAAAATGTGAACTGAAATTAGACTCCAGATGTGTATGAAATAAAGGAAAACTTGATTTTGACACGAAATTTTTGCGGTCGCTCGTGTTGACGTCTTTGATATCTGAAACACCATGCCGTGCGTGCCGCGGTGCTTTCAGTGGACTCGGCGAAGATTGCGGCAATCATCCTTACAAAAACTTACGAATATCCATATTTGATTTTTGGATTCCTTGAAAAGCATAAATATGTGGCCAACTTCCCTTTTTCACGGGCATAATTCAAGAAATTTGGGCTGAGAAAATGCGTTTCGTGATTTTTCAAAATGGCGCAGGCTGCAACAACAATAAGGTCAATTGGGGTCATCGGAAGACTCCATTGGTTTGGAGGTAGATGTACCGACTTTTATTTAATTTTATAGCATCAAATGGCGTGATTACATTACAAAAATATTTGGAATACATTATTAAAATTAATTTCCATCGTAAACTTAAGTCTGTAGTGAATATTCTACAAAATATGTAAGCCTGAAAGGAGCACTATTTTTGTTGACCACCACATTGGCATAATGGCAGAGGCAGACAACCCACGCCGGAAGAAACCCAAGCCGTAAACAAAGGAAAGTTTTCGCTACGTTTTCATGTTCAAAAATGACCAAAAACGGAAAATAAACGGCAACAGATGAACAATTATTTTGCTGTTAACTAAATGGACAGCATCTGTGGTACAAAAAATCTTGTTTACATGGTTGGAATTCGTTGTGGCGATGTCGGTCATGCGAAGCACTCACCAAAGAACAAAAACATGGCGATGTCATTCTCTTCCACTTTTCGACTTACGGTACTAGTAACGTGGCGATTGCGGAGAAACGATGGCAAAGGCGGAAAGACAGACGTCGAACTTATTCCACAAGGTGGATGTGATTCAACTGACAGCGAGTGAGAAGGAATTATCGGTCGAAGGAGCTTAGATTAAAGGAGTTTGCAGTCGGAAGAAACATGGCTTGGAGTCGACAGAAACTTTGTTGCTTGATTCGCTTTCAAGTTTTCTGTAGGTAACATCGATGTTACACGTACACAAGAACAGTAAATGGCAACCAGTGATTTTGTATATTTTAGTGGGAAGGTTTCAGTAGATCAACTGAGTATCATGTCGAGTGCATGCAGTTTTGATACATAATTTTTTTCAAGCCCACAACTAAAGCAAAAGAACAACAATTGTATTATAACATGTAATGTTACATTTGAAAAGAGACTTACCTGTGCAATGAATGTTTTCATATGTTTGAGAATAAAGACATAAATACATCTTTGTTCAATGGTACTGAAAGCATGTGTCACTTGGGGGGGGGGGGTGCGGGGGCAACTAACCGCCATTTCTCTATAGTGGTCACCTGGCCATAGTGGTCAATTTTGGCCAGTCCCTTGAGTGACCACTATAGACAGGTTTGACTGTATATGATTTTTTTTACGTACGGAGTTTTATCTGCAAATATGGACGATCCGTTATAAGCTGCCACCGCTGTAAACCGTAAAGATATGTTCGTCGTTACAGTAAGATTGTGTATGCATTCCGCTCTAAGATAGCTTGAAGTTTGTTTGTATTGTATTTCTTTGAATAAAAAAAAGAACGTTGCAGATTGGAAATCAGTTCTTATGTCATGTTTGTTCAAGTACTAGTATCTTCTTCCTACAACTGCATATAACAGTTACTACCGGTAGTATATTTACAAACATTTTGCAGTCGAAACAAACTCAAACGTTCCTTTTGGCAGTCAAATGTTTTTTCATAGGAAGTTGTTGGCGTAATCCATGCCTTTTTCTTGGTGATTTCTGTGGTATATTTCCAGTTGAAATTATATGTGTTCCGCCGGCATGGCAGGTTTTCGTAAATTCTTTGCAGTTACTTGGTTACTTAGCGGTCTACAAATAACATGATGTACTGTATTTACAAACGCTCTAAGTATCAGGAAAATTGTCTTTTCCTTTCCCAATGGAAAAGGGAAGCTCACACACACTGTGACAGTTCACATTCCTTGCTTCAAGTGGCCCAGCGGACTCGTGCTTTCGCTTCAGAGGGGCCGGGGGGTGTGCACATTATTTGGAAGAGCACTCCATATTTGGAAGAGCACTCCATATATGGGAGCCCGGATGGTAGATGGCGCGTAAAAATTGCGAACTTTGTCGTTCAATTTCGCGGTCAAAATGTGGCCCTGGCAAAAAAAATGTTATAGATTATAAAAATAGACCAAAAAGTCTACCATGTCAGATAGAGTTTTTTTTCTATACTAGTATTTCCAAAAAGTCCTCAGGCACCCTTCAATATGACCTTAAGAACTTTGTGTAGTCATAAATGTGCCAAAACAGTCATTTCTTGCTGACAAATCATTCTTGCTAAAAAGTTGCCAACCCGCTGGCAGAGTTACACTCTGTTGTGTAGTATTATGGCCTTATTTTCATGTTACGACATCAATGGTAGAAAAAAATGACCTCTACATCTTGTTGACCTTGTGCCCCCCTCCCCCTCAGGACCCTCCCCATGCCCTTGTGTGGGCGAAGATGAAGGGCTTTGGTTGGTGGCCAGCTAAAGTGCTACAGGACAAGGACGGCCAATCAGACGTCAGGTTCTTTGGAAGACTTCACCAGAGGTGAGAAATGGTGATATATCAAATATTGTATGGATTTGTGGTTCATATTCACTGTTAATTAATGGTGACTTGCCACAAAGACAAGGCAGACAGGTAGTTAGATGTGTACAGTCAAACCTGCCCAAGGTGACCACCCAGGGGACCGGTCACCCTGCACAGGTGGTCTCCTTGAAGAAGGTTGACTCACAACACGAATGAGACATAATTGTTTCAACTACGGGTGTTTTTATTACAAATACTGTAAGTACCTTAGATTCATGGGCCTTTAAATTAAGACGGGTCAAAGTTTCGGGCAAATGACAAATTTACAATGTTCTCAAATTCAGGATTGATCAAATGTATAATGCAAAACAATTTCTGTTACTCTCAGTGATCAAAAAAAGAAAGTGTTTGAGGCACTGAAGCACTTTGACAGACTTGATTGTTTTAGCCTGAATTGCTTTATTGATTTCTTACAGAGCCTGGATCCCAGAGGACTGTATCAAGCCCATCGACATCAACATTCAGCAGCTGCAGAAGAAGCGAACAGCGGCTTGGAAGCGAGCGTATGATGAAGTACAGGAACACCAGGTACAGAAACTGTCAATCTAACTGTTATGATATCAAATTTATTGTGGGCAAAAGACATATGGATGCACTCCTCTACTTATTTTATGGGCACAAGCTGCCCTGGTTTCAGTGTTTAAACTCTGTGAAAGAAATGTTCTCCTTCCCATCTAGACAAACAATTGCACACTGCTGTCAAAGCAATGTTATTGTCTTAGCTGCAGTTCCCAAAATGACCAACAGGAGGCACTGCTTGACAGTAATTTTGCCAGCGCCTTTGCTTGTTACACTGGTGGCAGCAGTGAGGTTACCAATGAGTCTAAGGAAGGGCTGTCAAGTGTCAACATCGTGTTAGCTGCAGTTCCCAAAGTGACCAACAGGGGGCATTGCATGGCAGTAATTTTGCCATCGCCTTTGCTTGTTACACTGGTGGCAGCAGCGGGATCACCAATGAGTCTCCTTTACCCTCCAGGCCAGGCTAGAACACGTCCAGACCAACCCCCTGTCGGTGTCGTCCGAGTCGCAGGGCTCCTCCAACAGTGAGGGGGAGGATGAGGAGGAGGAGGAGGAGGAGACCATGCAGGATGCAGACGACAGCGGGGATGAAGTGTCTGAACCGGAGGAGCCCATCTCCAGCACATCCAACGGGGACCAACAGGTAAGGAGTGGAAAAGGACATCGTGAAATCAAAATTTTTAATTACACTAAAATTACTCTGAATTATAATCAAAATTCAACAACAATTAAAATTCAAAACAAGTCATTCGTTCTGCACATCATGTGTTTCAAATGTGACTCTTCAGTCTTCTAAAGGTTAATATGTTCATTTTGTCAGGAGCTTGCTGAAGCAGTGAACCAGGTGAGCTCCACAGGTGAGGTGCTGCAGCCCACGCCCCCGGCTACACCCCAGAAGGCCTCCGTCTCCACAGTCGCCACACAGACACGGAAGTGGGCGTCGGCCGCGGAGGGGAAGGCTCCCAGCACCAAGACCAAGTTCGTCCAGACGACCACGTCCAACGCACCCGCCTGTAACTGTCACGAGAAATACAACAAGATCTTCTCAGACTTCAAGGAGAGAATGGAGGAGAACCACAAGAAGGAGAAGGAACAGATACAACAGGACCTTACAGATAAGGTAGGGGAAGAGGAACATCAGGCTAGCACAGCGACAAGATAAGTTCTGTTTGTTCAAAGCACAAACTCGATTCAACGAAAAATAGGTTTTGCAAGTTCTGTCTTTTTGGTCTTGCAAGACAAGGGGAACAAAATTATTAGCAACCCAAGCAAAACTTTTGATCACAAGGACTAGTAAGTTCTAGTAAGGTGTGAAAGACTTGAACAAAAGCTGCCTGACAAGACAAAATATTGAAACTGAAACTAAACAGAAATACCTGCAGTACTGTAAATAGTTGTCAGGGGGCACTGCTGACCTCTTCCTGCCCTAACTCCAACCCTTGTCCTGCATCTGCAGCTGAAGACTGAACATGAGCAGGACAAGCGAGAGGCCCTGGCCAAGGCAGCTGCGAGTAACAAGTCTGAGGTGGAACAGGCCGTCAAGAAAGCCAAGGAGGAAGTCGAGACGTCCAAGACAGCGGATCGTAAACAGATGGAGGAGGAACACAAGGCTGAGATCTCATTTGTCAAGAGACGTCAGTGGGTGAGTCACATACTGCTTGGTATTAGGTCATTTTTCAAGCAATTTGCTATTTTCCTTTTTTTCCAGTCTTCACTAGAAAACAGCCTGGTAAATGTCAGTTTTACTGTTGTTAACATCCTCAATTATTTCCCTGTATATTAAACTCAGATGAGTTTAGAGCATTCATCTGTACACCAGTGTTACTACAGTTTTTCTTATTCCCTAATTCAGAAATATCCTGCAGTACTGTAAATAGCTGTTAGGTGGCACTGTTGACCTGTTCCTGCTCTTTTCCAGTGTTACAACTGCGAGGCAGAGGCCATGTACCACTGCTGCTGGAACACCAGCTACTGTTCCGTCAAGTGTCAACAGGAACACTGGCACGCAGAGCACAAGAAAACCTGCCGACGCAAGCGCTGAGACGTGCAACCCCTCAGCAGACCAAGTCATCCAGCTTGTTCCTTAGTTTTAAACATCGTTCTTCTACATTGTTGAGAGATATTTTGAATGATTCAATTGTAATCAAGCTTTTGCTAATGCTGGCAGAGTGAATGTTTTGGACCCTGAAGATATTGAACCACTTCTTAATCTTATTGGAGCCAGACGATTTAGTTTTGTTACTGTAAGTTATAACAGTCTTTCATTCTCACAGCAGACTTACTCTTGTTCTTATTCCTTACAGATTACCCTCCATTTGCAAGTACATGTATTTTTACATGTAGAACATACACCTCCTTGACTACACTTTTCCAACTAAATTACTAATACAACACTAGGTGGTGAATAGAACAACATATGCAAACTGTATACTACGCCATCCACAGGTTTGTTTCCTATGGAAATTTCTAATGTAACAGTGAAAAAGTGTGTTACCTTAAATCCTCTCACAAGCTTCTCACTGTATTAGATACCAACCAGTTTCATAGATATACTTGGTGACAAGACTTCAGCTAATTCAGTATGTCCAGTTTGCAGTCTGTAGGTATTCCTGGTGTCTGCATGTTTTTCTAGCTCCTGTAAGGTTCATGTAGCAATTTCACCAAGCTGAAACTTACAAAAGTGTTACTACTGCCAGCACTGGGCTTTATGGCAATGCACTGGCTAAGTACTGTATTATATGACTAGATTTCTTTTCAAAAACATCACAGTTTGAAAGTACAGTAATAACTTGATTCAAATGTTAATAAGAGAACAGAATAGCATTTTGTTGTTTTTTTTTCTTTGTTTGAATATTGCTACTAGTAATGCTGCCCACATTTTGATGCTGCTGGTTGCCAGATATAAAACAGTTGAAACATTATGTTGCCATTATAATACATGCCATGTTAGGATAGATTGCCATGCAGACTTTTTTTGTTACATTGTAAAATATCCATCATAACCAACAACTAGCACTGTTCTACTAGATTTTTTTTCAACATAGGGATTTTGCAATTCTGAAGTTGCTTGCAATGAAATTATAACTTACTGATCTTGTAAATAGAACTAGAGCTTAGTGATATTTATGAAATATTTTTGTTTTGTTGTTTTTATTTTTGTTTTACTTAGGTAGCCCTTTTTGTGTGTAGGAAGAGGTATCTCAAACTAGTACATGTTTGATGCCATTCAGATTTAAAGTACGAAGAATGAATTGAATCTATGATGGAAATATGTGCTAAATATTGGCCAGCGCTCCCTCCAATGGACTTACGCAGCTGTAATGAAAAGAAATGGGTCTTTAATATAAAGTGTAATACATGTACAATATTACCAGCATTGTCGCAGCTTTCTGAGTGATGTAGATTTAAAGTAAAACTGGAGATCCTGCAGTTTGGTACTTCCAGTTATGGTGATGATATTGCATCAGTTACACACTGGATAGGGGAGTTTGCAATAGACTTTGTGTGCAAAATCGTAACACTAGCCAGTAGCCATGATTTCATTGTTTCTGAGTGTGCTGTTTTTATTTTCCTTTTACTTTGTTTTTCGTGGTGTCAGTGTCACAGATAAATTTTGGACATTTTGAATTTCTTATACAGTATGATGTGTATGACTGGATGTATGATGTCAGTATTGTCAAGAAAGGGTTTAAAAACGGAGCAAAACCATTGGACCAAAATACAAAAGGAATGTACGTATATAAAGTAGAAATATTGTGTTTAACATTGGCATTCAGATTCCTACACAGGTAAAACACTTGCTTTTCTGTTTATTTTGGATGCTCAGCTATGTTTTTTAGGCAGAAAAAATTTTTTCATGACACAACTTGGACAAGTCAAGGAGCCTGTCTTCCAGTATTGCATCTTCTACTCATCATTGGAGTAAAAGACCATAGCCTAGATAGGCTAAACCTGTGA
Source organism: Branchiostoma belcheri (assembly GCF_001625305.1). NCBI lineage: Eukaryota > Metazoa > Chordata > Leptocardii > Amphioxiformes > Branchiostomatidae > Branchiostoma > Branchiostoma belcheri. The sequence continues at coordinate 2,296,019 of NW_017804076.1, forward strand.
GCCACCAACTGTTGTATATATCTATATTATATGGCATATTCCAGGGACGTGCAGGCAGGAACCTACGGAATGTCAGTTACTTCCAGGAAGGAGGTTATATCCTCACTATAAGTGAGGATATATCCTCACTCCTTGCTTCTAGGAAAGGTTGTACATGTACCTTGAAAGACTGCCAAACATGGAATACTTTAATCTTAATACCATTTTTTTTACATGGTGTCTTGAATCTTTCTTGTTCAAAGAAGTTTTTTAATGTTCTTGTCCTGTTAATGAGCACATAGGAAATTTACATGGGCCATCATCTTTTGTAACTTTGGCCTTAGATACCATTCCTTTCTATTGGTTGGTTCTAGCAAGATTTGAACTGTCAAACAGATGTCATTTTGTTCCTTTCCTTGATTTTTTATCCTCGTAAACCATTTGCACATTATAATCTAGGCTACATGTAGATGTGCAACAGGACTGTAAGGCCTAGAGTGAAGTATAGAGCCATCATATCTAAAGGAAATGAGTATATGAAGAAAAAGAACTCATTACACAGTGTTGTGGTCTTTGCATCCTGTATAGGCTTGGTTATGTTTCATCATAATTTGGACAGAATGATTGTTTGAATGCACAGAAAGGACTGCAACAGATGTGAGGAAGGATGACTTACAGTATTGACCTGTTTTTTGGCAAAGAACATCACAGAGAATGACTGTATGTAACTACATGTACTTTTTTGAATCACTGTTTTCACAGATACCCAAGTGTGGAAAGATCTGGACAAAAATTAGTCCCAGTAAATGTAAATATTGATGTAACACATGGGCCGCTTATGTAGTATTGCCTTCATGTGTGTTGTTCGTACGTGTATTTATGCTTTTGCTGTGCATTGTGTAAATGGATAAGAGCTAGTATTTCTTTTTTTTTTCTTTCTGTATAGCCTGGGTGCCTTTGTAAGTAGTTTTCTGTGTACTCCCTTTGTACAAAACTATCTAGGATGGTACCCAGGCTAGTTTGTGTATAGGCTTCCAGTGGAAATACATTGTAGTTCAAAACTTGGTGGTGTAAGATTATGTGAGAACTAAGACTGACAGGGACTCTAAGTCCGTATAAGAGGTACATGAGGATGTGGAAGGATACTTAAGAACTCAGTTTCTACTAAAACATTCACATGGATTCAGACTAATGCATTCCATTTGACTTTGAAATTATTGGCTTGGTGAACTAGGGATCTGTGAAGTTTTGCATTAGAATTTGGGTTGATATGATATAGTCCCTCTGGATTCAATGAAAACCCTTCCACATCCTCATGTTAAAGTGATTATTTCTACAGAAAGTGAAGAAGTCTGTTTGGTAGAGAAGACTTGGTATAAACATTTAAACTATAGTTACAGTGTCTGTCTTGTTTTTATATACATGTACATGTATATCTACTGTAGTTCATTTCATAGATGCATACAAATCAACAATAGTCAGCCATTTTGTTTTTATTCAGTATGATATCTTGATGTAAAATGGTACCATGTTAACCTCTAAAAAGACAACAAGTGCATGATGTAAATATGTTCATCTTGGCATTAATCTATTCATTTCTGACAACTATAAAAAGTTATGAAGTCACCATCAAAGACATCATATGTGACAATGTCAGTTTGGTATGTCTCCATATGTCCCACACATTTTATAATTATAGACTTATACCTCACCTTAATGTATTGTTTATCTTTGAAGAAAAATGAAAGAAAGGGAGGCTGTTCTTTTTAATATCTCCTTTTAATGTTGTTACCATTTCATCTACTCTGAGTCCTCTGAAATCATTTTACTGGTATACAGTGTATCAACAAAAATTGCAGGACTTTTTGAACAATTAACCTATCAGTATTACACACTTACGCACTGTATGCAATTGTGACTTTTCAAGATTTCTGCTGCAATAAGGCATGGGTTTGTTGTTGATGACGTGGTAACAGCTACATTCCAGGAGGTTTGGAGGCTTCATCTGAAATGGAGAAAGATCAAAACATCAGTAAGACATCATCAAAGCTCACAAGAAGCATTTAGCTTTATACTCATACTCAAGTGTCCATAATTCAATTCCTACTATGTTGTTCAAAGTTCTGGTAGTAGAAAGTGAACATCAGAATTATGTATGGCTGAAAGCCAGAGAAAAATAAGACCTCATACCTTTATATACATATTCCAGAGCTGTACTGATTATTCTCATGTCACTCTCTATACTGCGGGCCCAGTTCTCCACATCTCCTATTTCCTGTCGGAACAAAGTAAAAGTAGTTCAACATACATGGTACAGTTATGGGTCCTATGCCTTCCATCAAACACAAATCCTTACAACAGGCCACAAGTGTGAGAATGCATCATTTGAGCAGGGACATGTTGGGCACTTACTGTAGGCTACAACCTTTACCAACAAGACTGGGCTTCACCCAAATTCCTTTCAATTACAATTGAACTTAAATACCGGTAGTTCTACCATTGTACAATTGTATCTCACTATACCCTCACCAGCATGTCTTAGTCTGTCACCTGGGAACACCTATATGTACAAATGGTTAATGCACCTTGAGTGCTTGGTTAAAACCCTCGACCACAGCCAGCCACTGTAGAGTCTTCTTGGCATATGTAGCAGCTTGTGTCTGCAGTTGTTTAGCTTCTGCATCCAACTTCTTCTGGTTCACATATGCCTGGGAAACCCTGGAACAGATAGATATATACATGTAGAATACAACATGGTGTATTCCCTATCATTAGTATCAACCTTTGAAAAGGCATGTTGAATGCAATACTAGCAACATCAGCACAGATTTGTTGATTTCCTCACATATCTACTTACCCAGAGTTGAGATTTTCACCCAAGGCTTGTGTTACAGCTGTGGCTGCTGCTATGGTATCCTTTCTTCTTTTCTCTGCAAGGTCAAACAATGCAGCTGTAAGATACATCTCAAGGTCAAACAATGCAGCCATAAGCTATCTGACCTCTTTCACCTGAGCTTTCTGGAGAAGACTAATTAAATTGCAAATGTTACTAATGTGCAAAAAATTCGTAGAATAATCCCAGAATTATGTGATCATCTTTTGCTCACCTAGTATAGAATTGGCATTTAAAAACACCAATGTTATTGTAACAAGCAGGCTTATACTGTAAGTTGATTGATTGATTATAGGGTCCCATAATGAAGGCTGTTATGTCCTGCACTCTCTACTCCTACCAAAAGGTGGCGCTGCTAAACCATAAGCCTGGCAGCAACAGCAATGCTATGGACGATGGTTTACCCTTTCTTTTACTACTGTATTGTACATGTGTATTGATATGGCAACATTTATAAGTTGACACTATCATACGAGCTGACGCTAACACACATCTTGGAAACACAAAGCCAGGTGTAGAAGTGTATAACTGAATAATAAAGAAGTCTTCCGAATAAGTTACACTGAAGTTGTGAACTGACCTTGCAGTTCTCTGTGCTGTTGTTGCCGAGCCTGATGCTCCTTTAACAAAGCAGACAGCATGGTTGGTCACCTGAAATAGCCAGCACCAAATCAGTCAACTTTATGATGATTCAGCCATGTCTAAATGGCTATCATTCAGCACAAGTGTTGTTGAAGTTTATCAAAAGAAAGGGAAGTCTTGGGTTTGAATGCCAGAAATGCTTCCTCATTTTTTTTTTACAATGCAACATGGACAAGCACGTACCACACAAACCAAAGATATTCTTGTATTTAACCTCCTTGCACAAACCAAAGATTCTACAAGGAAGCTTCTTGCACAAACGGAATGACATGTCGGTGCTGATTTTATATAATTATATAAGCAGCTTGTGGAAGACCTAACACCGGTCCCCTACAAAACAACGAAAAACGGACGTAAAGTACGTACGTTACGAATTAAAAATGACGCTATCGGAAGCTTAAGCGACCAAATGTTGTTGACGCATCACCTGTGGAAGCGTGTCGCCTCAGGTTACCAAGAAATACAAGAGTTTCCTCAGGTGTTGTCGTCAAGTTTTCCTGTCACCTCACTTCCGCCATACTGAATCAGCTGGAACACCGTAGGCAAACGTTACAAATGGAAAACATTAAAAACACCACTTTTAGACACAAAAAGCTTGGTATGTACTCAGTAAGTAAGATCTTTAAATGTTACGTATATTTTTGTATCAAATAAAACGTAAATAAATACAATATCTGTCCTATTTATCAAGAGATGATATATGAATATTTATAAACATTTGGTCACCGCCTGAAAGCCACCAAGTCTCGCGAGATTAGGGTCCCGCTAGCGAGAGTCTGACGAGAGTTGGAAATTAGTCCAGTTATTTTTGCCAGCCGGGCCAACATGGGAAGGATGGGGTCCACTTTACCCTCACTTTTCTGCGTGTTTCTGTGGATTTTACCCCTGACGTTAGGCTTCAACTATGAAACGAGGATACCTCTGGTCAAACAGGGCCGTCGAAACTCTTATTTCGGATTTTCCGTGGCGCAGCACCAGATAACTGCGGGCGAGTCGGACCCCCTTCGAGTCACCGAAAATGTGTAAGTACCGCCGTTAGTTTACTTAGGCCCAAGCTATTTTCTAAGTACTTTGGGGGGACGGAATTCCTCTTTCAAACGCGGAATTTCGTTGTTTCTATACACATCAGTTCATTTCCCTCTACTCCAGTCCCATTTTAGTGTTTTGTAACCGGTAAAGTAGTTTGTAAAACAGCCTTAGGTGAAAGTTCTGCTACCAAAAACTCGCTCGGAACTTGTTTTACGCAAGCAGCAAAGCGGAACGAGATTCGAGATATGGTCCATCTTCGGACTAAATCTTTCGATCGGACCAAGGACAGCGTATTATTTTTATTTCCTTGCGAAATCATCTTTTTTTTTAAAACAGGACCTTTGCATTTTTCCCATTGAGTGGGTATTGTCATGGAGATTGTAAAGTTGCAGGGGGTTGGGGAAATTTTCCCTACGGTCCCCTCAGAGCTCCATCATGGTGTGATCGGGCTGAAAGGCCTAATCACGGAGAATTGCGACATAGTCCTCCGCCACGACTCTGACGTCACTTCCGTCCGCTCGGAGGAGAGAACGCAAGCAAAGCGCGGCAAGGTCAAACTCCTTCCCCTTTTTTCGCCTCTTCTCTCACCCGGCTTCGCGACAATCCGTCCTAGCCCTGCGGCGGCTTAGTGGGACATTCAGGACAGCATGTACGCCGCTGGAAGAAGGACTGTGCGCCCGCCGGTGCGGTTTCAGGATTATGCTACAGAGCGCATAGCACAGCACTTGGCGCCCATTCAGAGCACGCCGACAGACGTCACAGAACGAAAAGACAACGTCCTTCCTACGGCGGAGAGGAGGCCCACGACGGATAGGAAGACACAACTCTCATGGATGCAGCAGGAGTTGCTAAACGTGACTCACGACTTGGAGCAATTCCAGCTGGAATTGGACCACCTAGAAAACCAACAGCAGGGAGCCACAGGTATTTCGCCCATTAGAGATCACCCCCCCACCGATAGTGGCTCCGTCCGCGCCAGGTCTTCCGCTTCCGGGGTTACGGGTCAGCAAACACAGTTCACAGAGAGAGAGAATGGCGCGAGCAGACCGTCTCTACAAGACATCCGCGCCATGAACCGGCTTGCTGGGCATGCTGAGCTCCATCAAAGAGCCCTTCACTCATGAATACAAACCAGGCTACATATGGGGTGATTTTGTGCCCATTTGTTGGAAAAAAATGAGCAGAAAAATGGGCAGACACCTTCCCCAGCGGGTCCCCATATAAAAGAACAAAGGATACACGATTTCCATCACACACTAAAAGAGTTTTCAAGAAAGTTGGGAGGTTGGGGAGGGGGGCCGAAAATGGCTAATCTAATATTTGGGGTATGCAAGGTCAACTTTGTACGGCTGTTCTC
>NW_017804076.1:2301938-2324137 GCF_001625305.1 Branchiostoma belcheri
CAATATCTGTCCTATTATCAAGAGATGATATATGAATATTTATAAACATTTGGTCACCGCCTGAAAGCCACCAAGTCTCGCGAGGATTAGGGTCCCGCTAGCGAGAGTCTGACGAGAGTTGGAAATTAGTCCAGTTATTTTTGCCAGCCGGGCCAACATGGGAAGGATGGGGTCCACTTTACCCTCACTTTTCTGCGTGTTTCTGTGGATTTTACCCCTGACGTTAGGCTTCAACTATGAAACGAGGATACCTCTGGTCAAACAGGGCCGTCGAAACTCTTATTTCGGATTTTCCGTGGCGCAGCACCAGATAACTGCGGGCGAGTCGGACCCCCTTCGAGTCACCGAAAATGTGTAAGTACCGCCGTTAGTTTACTTAGGCCCAAGCTATTTTCTAAGTACTTTGGGGGGACGGAATTCCTCTTTCAAACGCGGAATTTCGTTGTTTCTATACACATCAGTTCATTTCCCTCTACTCCAGTCCCATTTTAGTGTTTTGTAACCGGTAAAGTAGTTTGTAAAACAGCCTTAGGTGAAAGTTCTGCTACCAAAAACTCGCTCGGAACTTGTTTTACGCAAGCAGCAAAGCGGAACGAGATTCGAGATATGGTCCATCTTCGGACTAAATCTTTCGATCGGACCAAGGACAGCGTATTATTTTTATTTCCTTGCGAAATCATCTTTTTTTTTTAAACAGGACCTTTGCATTTTTCCCATTGAGTGGGTATTGTCATGGAGATTGTAAAGTTGCAGGGGGTTGGGGAAATTTTCCCTACGGTCCCCTCAGAGCTCCATCAAAGAGCCCTTCACTCATGAATACAAACCAGGCTACATATGGGGTGATTTTGTGCCCATTTGTTGTAAAAAATGAGCAGAAAATGGGCAGACACCTTCCCCAGCGGGTCCCCATATAAAAGAACAAAGGATACACGATTTCCATCACACACTAAAAGAGTTTTCAAGAAAGTTGGGAGGTTGGGGAGGGGGGCCGAAAATGGCTAATCTAATATTTGGGGTATGCAAGGTCAACTTTGTACGGCTGTTCTCAGTGTATTCACTCAGCTTGAGTGTGAACACAAGGTTTGGACTGTTTCCTGGGGGAGAAAACTGATATCCAGGCTTTTAAAATCTCACATGTCCACTTTTGTCCTGGTCCAAACCCACTAGAATTAATAGTCAAGTAATTGCAGACAACTTTTCTAGTAACATGCCATTTAAAAACGATGTCAATTTCAACAACAACAGTTTCCACCAGCATGGTTGTGTAATGAGAGAGCTGGACCAAATTAAAGACTGAGGTAGAACTGCCTCTGTAAGCAATTTTATATCCTTTCCTGAGTCAGTTGTAATGTGTTGGCACCGATTGTAGTTGATACAGGATACTGTAAACTCTCTAAAGACATCTCCATAAAGAAGCATTTTTTTTCTAAACATTTGCCCCCTTTACAGGCACAAATTATTTCATTGTGAAGAAATATATGATGCTATTGTGCTATGCTACCGTTATTGTTCAAGGCTTAATATCTTTTACAATAATTAATTCATTTAGGGAATTTGGGGATTTTGTCAGCTTGTTTGAAGAGTTCATTTGTTGACACGAATCGTGAATCACATTTTCAACAAAAGATGCGAAATCAGAGAAAACTTCTTATGCAAAGAATTAGTCATAACTGTTTCTGACCTCACCCTCTTTTTTATGAAGTCTTTCAAACTTAAGTTGGAGGCTATTTTAGGGTGTGTCTGTACTCTTGAAACATTAGATAAACATTCCAGTTGGGCCTATCATATTCCCAATAGGGGGACCCTGTAGACTGGCTCTATTTAAAGAAAGGATTGTGCCCTGCCCCAAAACTGGGCTGTGTGTCACACATGACCCCTTGGGAGGTTGTTTTGGGGATTACATTCATAGCTACAGAACACCTGGGCTTACTGATATCCAAAACAATTCTCTATATTCTGATCCACCATAAACTAAATTACCAGTGTGTCATCCAAAGCAATGGTTTTATATGTCTTTTTAAAGGTACTGTGTTATGCATAACACTGTTCATCCATCACAATTATGCCACATGAAACCAACTTGATTTATAAATATATTACTATTCTTTTATTGTGATAGAATTGTTCTATTGATGTAACATCTGATGTCTGTTGTATAGAGTTACAGAGTCCCACAACAGAAATGGTCGACTGCCAAGAATAAAGTGTTCTGTTATGACTGGAAGTCGTTGGAACTGACAAACCTTCCTCAGTCCTCCACAGGAAACGTTGCACATGGCTTATTTGACTTGTGCGTTTCCTTTGGGGAAGGGGAACGCCATAAAAGGAACACCCTCGTTCAAATAACAGAAGGCGGAGATCACGTAAAGGTCAAAGATAGCGAGATAACACATCGTAAAACCCTATTGTCCTTGTCTGAAAAGTCAAAAGGGGTCACAACACAATGGTATAACTGTACTGTACATAAGGAAAAATATTTGTATGATGTATAACATGTATGTACAAATAAGATTGACCTTAGGTTATGGCCAGTAAGACATTTGGATTGAGTTTCTAGCTGTTTGAGACCTGTGAAGAAGTAAATAGTAGGTCTTTGAAGGAATGTTGGCAGATGTAAGGCTGCCCTCCCCCCTCAAAGTAAACACATTTCCACACTGTTGAATATGTGATCCACTCCTCACACAGCCCAAGATTTGTCCTCTCCTTATAAGGAAGAAGAGTAAATGTCTTGAGCGGTCAGTGCACTAGCTTGGTGAAGGGCAGGGCTGACCAAGAATTCTTGATGAAGGAAGTATCTGTTAGGAACAATGGATTACTTCTGGGAAAATAATCTTGACAGTATGACATCAAAGAAATTTCCAAGAAAAAAATTCATTTCCTGTCTAGTACTGTAGTAGTACTATGTTTCATAATGTTTGTAATCTCCAAGCAGATGTTGGGGTGTGAGATTTTCTAACTGTCTGGTCTCTGGCGGTCAGAAGAGCTCTGTAGCCAGCTGACGTTCAAGATTTTCTGCCCCAACGTCTGCTTGGAAATTAGCACATTTTGCCAGCTGCTGACTTGTGAGTTGTAGTGTTACTAACTGTAACCGATTTGATGAGCCGACCGAAAAGGAGAAGAGGGATTTTATATGCTGAGACGAGTTTTATGCGGCGAATCCTACCATCATGTTATATCATTGGATCATTCATAGCCATTAACACACAATGCACTGTAGCCACCATCATGGCTTTCAATCGATTGGCTTCCTCATAAACCCCTAATATTATTACCTATCCCGTTATTTGGCACAGGATCCTGCTATGGGCTATAATTGGCACTGTGTGCGGTAGACTAGAGGCCATGTGTTCAATCCAAGTAGAAGGATGAAACACTGACAATTTTCCTCTTCTTTTATCCTGAGTGGTATGTAGAAAAGAAGAAGATCATATAAAAGTTTAGAAGTGAAAAGAAAGGAAAAATGGTAGTCACACACATATGTGTCTTATGATAATAAGACCAGGGCTTGTTTGTCAAGGACAAGGTTTGTTGGAAGCTTCTTGGTTTGTTGCATCAGCTGGATGGAGACATTTCCTCTGCTTTGTTCAGTAGAAAACTTGAACGTTCAGGTCAGGTAATCCACACAACGCAGGAGGCCTACGGCAGTGCCTATAAAAGGTAATCCTCCCCACCTTTACTACAGGAAACAGGGGAGTCAGGTTACAGCCACACCTGTGTTTGTGTGGGACTGATTGCCGTACTTCCTTTGCTATAGTATAAAAGCAAGTTGGCTACACCAGATACCATTGTTTGTATATGTCACATTGTGTAATATGTTTGTACATATGATGCAGTCATGAATCATCATTATCATGTTGTTCCACCTTTACAAAAGCTCTCTGCATACGTTGTACCATTACGTTTTTCTGTATTGCTATGGATCATAATTATACCTGAGTCTTTACTATTCTATAGGTATACTCAGGACCCTATACATCATTGGCAGGCTGAATGTCATTATTTTACCATAGGGACTAATTTTCCACTCTTGGCTCCATCCAAACCACCTTAGCCTCCCCTGTGTCCCAAGGAATCCAATAAAAGATCTCAGCCAATGTTTTCAAGGATGTCTTACATGTCAGGGTTTTCCCAGTGTGTGTTAGACCCCCATGACACCACCAGATAATTGGTCTATTCTTTTTCCATTCCTCATTCTTTTCCATTGGAAAAAAAAATACAAGTTCACAATAATACCAAGCACTAAGGAGGTTAAAAATCATTTTCTAGATGTCAAATCTCCTTGGTAATACAAGGCCAAATAACGATATACTGTATAGCAGCTTGTGTTTTTGTTAGCTGTCTAATTAAAGTCAAATCAAAGCATACATTCATTTGCCTCCTCTTTTACATGTTTCCGACAAAATGTAGATTTTTTCCCTGTACATGTTTTAGACCTGGGGGGCATACCAAGGTATTGTCCTGTATAGCCCATTAAAGTGATGTGTTACACAATCAATACAATTGTATGCTAATTGCTTGAATCCAATTATGCCTGAGTCAGACAATAGACAGACCATATCCCACACTTTTACCCTAAGGGGTCACAGTTAGGCGCTACATAAAATTTTTCTACCTTCACGTCACATTTTCTGTCTGACGTCAATATAAACTCTGTCTGTAGTTTGTCTAAAACTGAAGGTCAAACAAGTCAGACGTGTCAGAGAGGACAGAAAGCAGACAGTTGAAAAGAACAAGATACTATCTCAAGTCTACACACAGTGGTACACACTTGAAATTTTGTTTGTAGTGTGACTAGTGTAAAGATGTGTAACCAGCGAGCAAGACCCCACATGGGTTCTGGATATCTAAGATTCCAGAGGAGGATAAACATCAAAAGAAAACAGTTTATTCCAGGGTCTTGTGTAGTGACAACTTACTTATAAGGAGTACTGTCACTACTGTGAATTCCTGCCCCAGTCATATACTGTCTGTAACATACTTTTCTTTCTAAGGACATGACCTTATTTACTTGGGGCTTGCCAAAACTGCTTGATATACATACAGGCTGTCAAAGACTACATGTACGTATCCACAACAATAAGTATTTCTATGTAACTGAATACCATTTGTACCAGACTGTAAACTATACACTTTGCTGAAAGCAGGCTATGAATGACAACACACACACACACACAACCCTCAGGCTATGGAAGTAACGTTACATTTGGCTGTTGTTGTTGTGGTTGACTTGAGGTAACTTTGATACAGATGATTGCGTATCCTGATAGTTCCGGACTAGTCACGATTTGAATGGACCGAAAGGCAAGACACAGTTTCTCTTGCTTGCAGTATAACTTGTTACGGATATGATTAATTGTCGCTGTATGTCATAGTGTGTTACACTAACTTGCTTATGTCATATTCTTCAACAATTTTTATCCATATATGGAAAAAACTCAAGGTAGCACTTTGGAGAACTTATTACTCTTACACCGAAGTACCCAAATGAATTTTTTTAGAACAGTATCAACAAAGCTGTATTACAAATAACATTTCCTCTTTTATATGATAATATGAAGTACTTGATTAACAATGTATAGTACATTGTGTACTATGTTACTTTGACATGTATTGACAATGTAGAGCAAACTACTAGTAATATATTGGGAGAAAAAGTTCAGTTTACTATTGTGGAGTTACTCCATTAAAGACTGGGACATATCCATCCGTTGCATGGCTGTAGATCAGTCATGTAGAACCAGTGATTATAGGGTTCTTTATCCTGCCATATCTCTGGGGAATGGCGCTTTTTTCTGCCAGACTAACCACAGTGAGATGGGACAGGTAGGGACAATAGGTGCAGGTTGTGAAACACTGTGCCCGCAGGGATGTGCCACATGGCTGCACCGATCCACTGTAACTACGGAAACCACACAGGCTTTCTGTCAACTGGCTTCCTCCCACATTTTCTATTCACAGTTGTTTTTACAAACAGATATTAGGAGGTGACATGTTAACACTTTGGTAAAGTAGTCATATTATACGAATTTGTTGAAATCTAACAATGTAAAAATACGCCTTGTGAAGCGTTCAGGCTTGAGAAAGACTTTACACACCATCAGTTTAACAAGCCAACTTCTTTATTTCTGGGTGTTGCGGGTTTTGAAAAGGCTTTGTGGTGCCACAAAGCCTACTGTGAAATTGGTAACCATAGGTTGTTACTACCCATAGCTGTCGCCATTCTTTATCTCTGTTTTACAGACAGAAAGTTTGGTCTACCAGAACAAGTTGTTAGTAAATTCTGACTGACTAAAAAGACTCAACTAAGGAGCTAAGCAGGCGTGCCATTTTTTTCACACGAGTGACTGAATGATCGTGTTCAAGGCATTGTAAGCAGCAGGAGTACTGTAGGAAATAAAAGAGCCTTGCAGATAATTACCGTATGTCTTTTCACACAGGATTTTCACCTATTTTACATCTCACTGATTTAGAAAAGCGTCTAAGTCTAAGGCCAACAGGTAACTGCAAAATTAGCTTTCCAATTATAAGCGTGGGAAATGTACATCTGCAAAGCCAGGGAAAAGTGTGTTATGTATAGCAAGTGTCTAATGTTTCACAGCAACCCCTAATATTGATTGTCAACTCTCTGTGTAGCATGAGGTCTCATGGTAAAGCTATTAAGACCCAACTTTGTCTCCAATATTTATGGCTCTTCCAGGAGTAAGTCATGACCTTTTGGCCTAGAGGTCAGCTGAGAAAGAAGATAAGGTTGTGAGAACCCTTGACTATAGACCTTTCAGTTTACCTGATAAGTTAACTAAAGAAGGCTTGTCACATTGTAATTAATGGCCTCGGCTTTAATTTGCATCAGAAATGGGCTTAGTGATTATTGGGTCGTTGATCAATTACGGTAGTTAGATCTTCACAAGGACATTACTTATTAAACTGTTCAATCCTATTACAGAGATAAAGGAGGATTGGAAGGAGTAGAACTAGAAGAAGGTTGTCTTTTATCAAGACATCTGTGATAATGAATCTTGAGAGGTTATAAAGAATCGTAACGTAACAGCCTAAAATATGACTATGAGGATAGTTTTCAATACTAGTAGCTTTTCTCAAAGTGTAGTATGATTATCGTAATTGCGTAGTCTGTTGTGTTCATGGTCAATGACAGTTATAACTGGTAATGCACTTGTACATGATGTGCAAAGTGGAGCTAGGAGTTTTTGATAATGTTTGGTCAAACTGTTTTTTGTCTACATTTTGCTAGAAGTTCCCACATAAGAAAGATGTCATCGTTATGGCAGAGTGCACCAAGACATGCAGGTAGGGGTTCTACCTGACAAAACACACCTGAAGAAGCAGGCCAAGAACTGTTACATCCCCAGGGAATGTCTGGAATGACAGGGAGTTTGTGTGGGGAGATTTGAGCTGCTTCACTTGAGTCCCCTGTGCCTGGGGCTGTTGAAGGTTGCATGTTTCAGAACAGGTCAGCTGAAACCTCCCTGTATACTCTACCCAAGCTACAGGGAATACATGGACCTTACTACATGTATACATGATACTGAACAAGCTGCACAGGAATGGGACTGTAAACATTGTGTGTAATGGCTCAAGCAAGCAGTCCAAAACTGTAAGACTAAGCTTACAACTATTTTTAGAAGGCTTCTGTCATCCTTATGTTACACCATGAACTTTCCCCTCCATAACACAAGGTAAAGGGTTCACCAGATTTATCTGTTACTACTAGTACTACTAGCAGTAAACACAACAAGGGCATGATTGTGTGAAGATAACTATATATATAATATTCTCTGACATTTGTAGTAAGGCAGTACTATTGACAGTTGCAAGCAGAACACAGTAAGGCCATGGAAAGATTTATGACCAACAATTGCAAGCAGAACTTTGATGGTTTCCAAACACTTGACCTCTGAAGTCTTCCCCTTGAAATCAGTAATGAAATTGTTTAGAATTAATGGATTCGAGACATGAACACACATAGAAATGATTTTAGATAGCACAACTAAAGAACTAAGATCTACTTCTATGAAAAAAAGCATTTTCTGGGCTGCTTTATGGCATGATTAGGTAAGGGCAGTCCAGTGTCAGCGCAGTGTCAGAGGTCAGAGGAGACAGAAATACAGACAGAGGTCAGTCCTCAGCCAGGCTGGTCTGATGTAAACATTCCAGCTGTGCACAAATATAGGCACCGCCATTATTTAGTGGACAAACCTCTGGACAGCAAGGCTTTAGCTTATGCAACAGGCAGTTCAGTTTCTTTGAAATCCTCTAAAAAGGAGGTATGACTAAAACATTGCCACCCATACACAGGAATACACAACCGGTGAGTGAATAAAGGTTTTTAGGGGAATAGCAATATTCTCTCTTAGTTACCAACATGCATGTGCCCACTGTCGAAATCCTTCTCGAGGGAGTACGGATAAAGTTCTTGAGCCTTTCAAGCCTCCAGTAGCTTACAATGTACATTCCTCCCTCTGTGACTGTGTTGGTAACACTCGCATGATTCATATTTCAAGTATTGCCAACAGATAACTGAAAAGTTCAAAGAAGAGCGAGATAAAAAGATGACTCGTAAGATGTACATTTGGAGGTAGTCCAGCTCATTGGGCTCTAGCCAGCACCTGTTTTTCCGTCAGCTCTAGGAACATTGTGATGTATGACGAGAATTTTTTAACCAAAAATTGGCAAAAATCTTGGGTAAAAAAATAAGAACAACCAAATGACCAGCAACAACTGTTTCCAACCCCATGATTTGTCTCTCAAAAAGGCTCGGAAATCCACTAGAACTACATGTATACATAGTAGCGCTACTGCTGTGACCTTGTTCCCTGTAAGTGGACCTAATGGTCAGACTACAGGCTGCCATAATGGAATTGCCAGGTGCACCCATTTTCTGCCATGCCTTATTAGGACCAAACAAGGCAATGACATTAGTGTTGTAGACAGCTGAGGGAGGGGGGCACGCCACTCGATAAAAAGATGTCAAAATGTAGTCTTTTAGTATAATGGGTTATGATAATGAAGAAGCACATAGATATCAGAGAATTGCACTATACAGTGTACATTACCGGTACAAAAATTCTATGATAGGAAAAATTCTTACCATATATAGCAGTGTAAAGCACTAGTATTGTAATGTAACTTTGGTCATCGAGTGATACAGAAACAAGGCATGATCCTGTTATGTCCTATGAATTTGCCAAACAGTTTGGGTCAATCCTACTTTTCTCAATAAGTGTGTTGGGTTCTTGACACTTCTCCACTCTCACTTCCTTCCTGAAAGATGATCCAATCGCTGAATGTTCTTTGTTTGGCTGAATATACAGTATACAAGTTTTTATCACTCTTTTGATATGCATAGAAAACTAACCAGGATAATACCCAGGCTAACACGATACAGTGATAATATGAAGAATTTCCTCCTTGCAAGGCTGTGACAAACGATATCTCCTGTACTGTGTTATTATCAATCTTGATTATCATGACTGGCAGAGATGAAACACGGGGCAATTTCATTACTGTAGATGATCATCATGTCTTTACGCTGGAGCTCTGGAAGGCATCAGGACTAATTCCAATTAGGAAAAGTCCTCTTTATGCTAGATCTGACATTTCGTCAAGGTTACACGCAATAATTGGAATTATTACTAATAATGTGATAAAATAGTGATAAAGGGGATAGCTGGTAGATAGGAACATTTTGCAAAAGATATCATTTCTTGTAGTTTTGGAATTTTTTCTCTTCTCGATTTTTATGGAATTCTTGCTTTGTGATAACATGACCTTGAGATAAATGACCTTGCCTAAAGTTACCTCCAAATGTGGAGCCAGCGCTAAAAACTGTGGCATGAACCCACATTGAGACAAATCAACATTTTAAAAGGTTGGAGTCATTACTTTTTTTCACACGTCTCTGCCAAGTTGACCAGTGGTGGCCCCAAGTTTACATTAGCCAAGTTTGATGAAGTCCTCTCCATTGAGAGCCATCCAGGCGTGAGATTGTATGACAGTACACTGATCTCTGCCACCCCATTCACACACATGCACGCTTTATTTACATCTCATTACACAGGTTTTAGGCAGGTACTTGCTGTGTAATAATCCAATTAACCTGATTCAGACACGTGTCATAAACAAATTACCAGGTGGGGGTGAGAGGGCATGGGGCTAACACCCTGCCCCCCACCCCCCAAGTTGGAATAAGATTTACTTTGGTGCAAATCCAATGAAAAGGCCCATTATATTTATGTGATACACGTGGTATACATTTGTATACGGTGTTTTTTTTGTTTTTAGATAAATCATGTTACACTAATATCTGCTAACTTATTTTTGTTAGATTGATTACATGCTAAGAAGCTCTGCGGCATGATTATTATGCTCCTTTTGGAAGCGCCAAGGAAGTTAGAGAGACTCCATCATCCATGGGAGTACTATTGAGAAACTGCCAAGTGAACTTGTCTGTGTTCCAGACAAGTTGTCCTCTGTTTGCTTCTATGGGGACTTCTTGTCTCTAAACCACATTCCAGACTACTGAATGTTGTTAAAAGGTAGTCCGGGCCACACCAACACAAACACTTACATCTCATAATGTATATCAGTTTTCTTCATAAAACGCCTTCAGTTTTATATTGAGAATGTTCAGTAATGTATTCATACAGTCTGAAGTAGGTCTGAGCCTAGACAACAAACTAAATTGAACATATCAACTTTTGAGGACTGAAAAAAATTTCAAAATGTGTTTACCTGGAAGAATTTGTGTAAACTTTTTTGCTGTTTTAGACTTAACATTCTAATGCAAAAATTCTCTGCCCAGCCCTGAACAAATAACAAATTGCAACATTCTCATGGAAATGATGTGGCTATCCTTGTAAAATGCATGAGTGAGCAAGTTAGACCAAAAAATTCCACTTTGTACAAATTACAGAATGCATTTAGAATTCCTGTCATAAAAAAGTGTACTGAATATGTATGCGGAGAGAGGCGCAAGATTTAGTAGTTCAATCAAAGTGTTCCTTTTCCCGACTAATCAGATGAGGGTGTGAAGTGTCATGAAAAAGCCATTAAACAAATGCAGTTAGCAATCTCACAATACTCCACATTCTCATGAATATTTAGCATGGAAAGCCACACGATTAAGGCATTCCCACAAAGATGTCGGAGCAATTCTCTTTGCTTTGTCAAATCGGCGGAAGTAATCCGTGCCACACCAAAGGAAAGTACTTGTATTATCCAGCCATCTGCCTCTTTTGTTCACATTGTGTATAAACCAGGATCAGACGAACAGCGGTCCCACCCCATCATTTGCTGGATTAGGGGACAGAAAAGCCTCAAAAAAAGAGGATAAGCCAATTCTTCATGGTCACATCATTATGGATTTAAGTCAGCGTTTTCATAGTTATTCTTGATCATTAAAAGATCAGCTGAAAATCTGTATTAGAGAAAAAAAGATGTGCTGTGAAAATAAAGTTTCAGTTTAATTACATTTTGGCAGATCTGGACAAGTGATGTAGAAATTTGTAGTGCATGGATGTTTGTGAAAGATATTGCATGGTACTAGTAGACATGTACCTGAATAGAGCCTATTTCACTATGTGTGTTCTATTATGCATTGAATCAGTAAATTGCAAGTCAGCTGATTAGAAAAAAAGTAGTTGGACTACAAAAACAGGAACTAACCAAATCATGGACACACATCACAGTCTTTCTGTTACATTGGTTCCTGTCTTGTTGAAAGTCAAGTTCTAATGTAACATAACCGGCCTTTGTGTTTCTGCGCTCCTGGAGTCACTTCCGAATCCATTGTTGCGTGGCAGAGTTTGAACAGCTGGGCAGGCAGCGCAGAGAAAACAGAATGTGGTTTGCCGTCAAAATCCTGAAAAAGCAAACCACAAATATTTTAGCCTGTAAGAAATATACCAGGGAAGGGCTGACACGAATTCTCTGTATGCACGAAGTGCAATTTTTGTGACAATGAGTCGTGAATGACTGAATGAGTCCTGGGTTAATATCTCAAAATCCTGAAAAAGAAAACTGCAAATATTTTAGCCTGTAAGAATTACAATAGGAAAAGCTGGACACAAAATCTCTGTATACATGAAATACAATCTTTGTGACAATGACTTAATGAGTCCTGGGTTTTATAATGAAAGTTTGGGTGTCACCTTGCGGTCTGGCTAAAGCATTACGGGAAACATTGATCACCAGAGATTTTATTAAATGCCTCATCTGCACTGATGAGACAAAGACTGATGAGAAGTACATCTTATTATTACCTGATAATTAGATTTACTCCAGACAATCCAGTCAGCCCGTGTGTACCTGGATGTATGCCGCCACTAAAGTGTCCTCCAGTCGAAAATGAACACCATTACGACCCACATAAATGGGAGTAAAATGCCATTAAACTTGGCTGTGTTTAGTGTCTTGAGTTGTTTGAGGTGATTTTTAGTGTCAGTTATTCATTCTCAGTCAACAACAAATCTGATTTGATACCCCCACAGGTCTTTAGCACTGTGTTCTGGTTGTAAACCCAAGACCTTGGGAGTCATTCGTCCTTGGGAAGTTCAAACTACATAGACAAAAAAGTTGCTATGACAGAGCCTAACTTTTTTATCAGCACGTTTGACATGCCCTGATGGAATGATAACTTCTAAGACAGTGAGTTTTGGACTTATTTAAGTGAAGTACTCTAAGTTATTTTTATATTAAGTTGTGGGATGACATAGCTTGTGTGGGAAAAGAAAATCAGTATTGGCTTTTGTTTACAATTGTTTTGGTATTTTGGGGTGGTACCACAAACTAAGTGTGCCTCGTTTGGGCTATTTGAAAAGAGGAAGTACTGTTTTAGTATTTCAATTTTTTGCGCAAAATGTTACATAATGTCCCTTTAAACATGCTGTTTTAGTTAAAGGCTCCTGTTGATGAATCAGGATTACTTTCACTGTAGGATGTGAGACATCAGACAGACTTGTGGATGTGGAAGAAGCGACATTTGATCTCGCTGACAGGGACATTCCTCTGGACCTCCCTTTAGATGGACTGTTTCCAGCAATTCTCTTCACTTTCCATAGAATGTCTGTAAACAACGTTATCAAAGTCAGTTTTGTGTGTTTTTCTAGTTTCTACCTTGAAAAAATTCAGCTACTATAACATAACAACTTTAACATTACAAATAATGTCCATTATGACTCATTTGTTCATTCTAGTTCCTCCTACCATAAAAGTTATCCAACAAATCAATCGTGAAAGAAAACCACTGCATTTCACAATGATAGAGAATGGTTAAAATGGTAGATTTATATCATCTTCTTTAAATGACGACCTCTTTTTGGACATGTTCCCAGTGACTTAATGAAACAATGCCAAAAAGATTGAGCCGCATGTCTACCAGTATTGAACTTCATTTTTATCAAATTTTACCACGGTACCAAATAAAACGACTTTCAGATAAGATCAGACAAATTATCATGGAACATTTGTATCGTATGACATGCATGAACAGCTGGCATTTGATAGAAACTAGTGGAGATAATTAAAGAGTATGATACCCCATGTTGTGTAATCATGCTAATCTGTCTATCTAACAGCTGGGACTTTCCCTGAGATATACCATAGTGGTACTGGACAGGAACACAGGAAAACTATACAGTATTAGCTGTAATACCAGCCGTATAAATCAGAACATTTCTGGAAGCTGTCACCATTTGTTTGAATGCTATAGACCAGCTTGTTGTAACAGTTGAAATTTACTTTTATTAATTTGAAACTTGTTGTGGATGTTGGTTGGTTTGTACATTATGTTACACCTATGAGTAAAATTATTGTGACAACATTGAATACATTCTATATATATCATATATCCAAAGAAACACAGACTCTTATCCCTCAGAATCATCTACTGAAAATAAAATTGTAAAAATGCTGTGCTGTTTTTGATTTTGTTATGATTTAGAAGGAATTTTTTGTCACAATTTTCAAGCAGCACGTGCAAGCTTTTTTGAGCAAGGATTTACTGCACTAATACACAAGTTCTAGATGCCTATCTATTTAAGTAAATACTGAAGGCATTGCCTAATATATGATATCCATCTCACAATTAATAGCCGCCATGTATGGAGATGATTACTATCTCCCCTTCTCATGACCATAGTCCACTTTAAATGGCCACAATCTGTGCCAGCCAGCCAGAGATTAAACTGTGTGATATAAGGGACTACAGTCTAGGTCTTTGTGCACTATGAAATTAATATAACAACCATGACATGTGAGTGAATAGAAGGTAAATAGCATGTTTTAATGTTGACTTTTATGTTCTGTTATAGCAAAAAGAAAAGCATATATCATGCTTAGGTTTTGACAGAAGATCAAGTACTGCACTGGCTGTTCTTTTCCCATCATTTTATCAATGTACTCCTAAGGCTGGGATTTGTCGGTGTATTACATTTTACAACTTCATGGTAAGGTAATGATTGTGCTTATCAAAAGAGCATGAAAAGTCTGTGGGAATAAAGAGTTACGATTGGTGATCAATAAAGAGGCACTACCATTTTATTTTATAACTGAGGAAATAGTAACACTGTATGCTATGGTGTAGGGTTTCGGGATCTATATGAAAGGTTTTGTCAATGTTCTGAATGTATTAAGCTCATCTTTCAGGCTTTCCTTCAGTAGATGAATCGATCCATGTATGCTATCAGGTGTCCTTTAGTACTATTTTCCAGTTTGTTTGATCAGACAGTACTTCTCTTTTTATTAACACTTTATTCCACACAAAGCAGTGTCCAAGACAGTTCAGGAAAGTATGGATTAAGGCCTAAAGGAGTGATCTGTGGGTTAATCGTGATGAATTACCACAGAGGACGGAGCTTTCTGCGCCCTCTGCTCAGATTGGTCGGACAGACATTTGGGACAATCCCACAATTACTCCAGCCTGTCGGATCAATACTTGTGGGGATTTCATGACCTGGAGAAAGCCCGGGTAATAAAAATTAGATGACTGTAGGCACGGCGGCTCTTACATCCGTCTTTGTCCATCAGATGGTTTTCTTAGGGATTTGATAGAGATTTGGGATGAAATACGGTTTTCATTTACAGCCTTTTGTGCTATTGATTATTCTCAGGTTGTGTATTACTTACTCTAGATCTGTCGAGATTCTAAAGGACCAAATTCAAAAGATTCAGCTTGTTGATGGGTTATGAGAAATTGAAAGTTGTCTCTTACGTATTTCATGCAGTTGTATAAAGTTTCAGTTTTATATAGAGTAGCGACAGGAAGTCACGGAAGGGAAGGGATGGATAATTAGGAGATTAACATTCTAAGTCACTCCCATCCATTCTCAGGACCAGAGAAAAGGCCCTTCCCTTATGACTCACATTATAGGGATGTAAAATCCATTCTGCACGGACGTAACAATGCTTCAACCGTATATCAACTTTATTAGTTTCTATGGGGGACGTGGTATCTGGGTCTACAGGGGCGATTTATTTGTCCCAGATATTGATATTACGTCCCCCAGAGGTACAGCCAATCACCTTGATCTGATACAGCCTGCTTCTGATCCATTTTGTCTGCTGAACTCTACGGGGCAAAATCAATTTGTTTGGAAAGTGGGAGTTGGATTATATTGTGGCATATATTCTCTCAGTCAAATTGCCTTGCTTAAGGATGAGTGAAGGTGGCCCTGTGAAAGCACAGCTAGGTTTCAGGGTCAAAATCAATTTGTATGGGAACATATTCTCTTAGTGAAATTGCCTTCTTTTGAGATGAAAATTGATAAACCAGGCAAAACACTATTAGATTTAAGAATGTTTCTATCTAAATGTTTTCATTAGCTTTCTTGTCAAATCAAATAAACTAGATTATGCCTTTGCTGATAGACTAGGCTGAGTTTAACGACATATCTTTTCACATCTTTTCACACCAGTTTTTGTCCAGCAAAGATGATTGATTGGGCAAAATCTTTGTCAGAAAAATTCTGTCAAATGACAGAAAGATAGATACTTGAAGAAAACTGCTGCAGACATCTTGAACGGATAAGTGTGGAAGATTGTCAATGATGAAGTTTTCCTAGGTGTTGTCCCACTCACCTGTCAATCAAACTGTCCTGACAGTTGTACTGATTACATGTGTCTGGTAGGGAGGGGCAGGTATGATTGTCATCACCAACAACTCTCAAAGGAGACATTCTAGTCATATTGACCGCATTCAATCATATCACAGAAAGACAGATATGGATTCATAAAAATGAAATTAAGGTAACAATCTTAACAGTCTTATATGATTTGATAAAATTCTTAGTTATGTTGACTGCATATCTTATTGATATGACAACAATAAGCTACTGGCACAGTGGTATCAGTTTATAGGAAAAGTTTCGATGATTTCTCTGCATCAATCGGTTTTGCGATGAACAATCAAAATCAGCTTTAGAATGACTGCATCAATGAAACAGAACCAATCCATTTCCTCCTGTTACAGTAGAGTACCCTGGACACCCTCAAAAAGTGATAATATATTCATTAACGGGCAGTTTCCCTCACTTTGCCAGCCAAGCGTGGTCTCAATCTGACCATGTATGGACACAGCCTTGTGTCAATTTTCCACAGTGGTGGCTGGCTACTATATCACATGCTTTCTGCCATGACAGGACTCGAAATATTTTTTTCCCAAACCTGCATTAAAAAAACTGTTCAGAAAGCATTATCATTGTTTCTTTTATACTTCATAGGTAGTAACAGTCAATACAACAAATGAAAATCAACATACACCTACATTGTATCTATAAACCCAGTACATGGACCAGTGCAGGTAGACAATAATTGCCTGCACAGCTCCAATTTTACCCGTACTAAAGGTGGAATATGCACCCAGTATTTGGAGCCCTGCATGACCAGCAGTGCTAGTAGTGGAACTGTTCTGTACAGAGAGCAGGTGATGTGGTACAGAAATTCATCATTTCTTCATTTAGCTGGAAAGGCAGAGATGATTTTCATCCCGTGATTGACGATCATTTGATCAGCTTGTTTGGGAAGGTTTGACTGAATGTAGGTCAAAGTATGTGGCTATATAGTACTAGTACATGTATATGCTAACTTTTACAGAAGTTTAAAACAAGAAAGGCTGAAACTGCATGTTTGCCTTTTTTGTCAAAATTATGTGCAGATATATTTCTAAGGTACAGATACACACATGTAGTACTGGTAAGCCAGGAATCTTTTGTTACCTGCAATATATTACTGATTACTTGTTAGCATATTATTTGAGGGCAAGAAGACACAAGTCCACTTGACTGCGATAAATGTACTACAGACAGAAAGAGTCTAAATGGTATGACAATCAGGAAGAAATGTATAAATGCATGTAATCACAAGATCCAATCTAGTGTTTGATGAGTGAAACCTTAAATGGTTATGAGGCCCAGAGGACCGAGGGTTAATTTGTCTGTATACACATTCATCCCAACAAGATGACATTGCCATTTGTCAATGTGTCAATGCTAGATATGTGTGTTCAGTATATACTGTATTGGACGTATCATATCAACTATTTTCGTCAGTGTGACAATATGTGGTATTATATGTTTTCAGACAGTTGGCAAAGTTATATGTATTTGTGTCCATTTTTGCCCACAAACTGATGAAAACTATATATTGGCATGACACTGGAAATACTTGACCTCGGAAGCTTGTTTAGTACCTATACCTAAACACAGCCCTACATGTATATGCTAGCATTCCCATCTATACGTGTAATTACCTCCATGAAATGTGTCATGGAGGTTATATTTTCAGTTGCGTTTATCTGTCCGTCCGTCCGTCTGTCCGTCCTTCCGTCTGTCTGTTGGTCAACAAGATAACTCAAGAACGCCTGGATGGATTGGTTTCATACTTGGTGTGTTGGTAGGGTGTGACGAAAACTGGAAATGATGAGATTTTTGTCCCCCTAGTGGCTTCCCTTGGTACTGCAGCGCAACTTCCGGTTTTGATATCTCGCGATCTGGACATGCTAGGGTCATGAAATTTTGATGGAAGGTAGCTCTCGTGCTTGGGAAGAAGTCATATGAGTTTGGGCCCCCTAGCGGCTTGTTCTGGAACTGCAGGGCACTTTCTGGCGAAATGTTTAAAAGCCAATAAGTCCAGACAGGAACAACATATTTTCATTATTTTTGGTGTGTAGGTAGCTGAGAGAGAGATGTACATAATTAAATGTAAATTATGCAAATGAGGACTTTATTTGCATAATTAATGAGGAAATTCTACAATTACAGTGTTTTACATTATACTATGTAACCTATGGCAGGCGGAACTTCAACAGATACTAATTATGCAAATGATGACCTAATTTGCATAATTAATGTGAAAATTCTATGATTTCGTAATGGTGAATGATGAGAATGTCATACTTGGGACATCTGTAAGTTAATCAAAAGTTAACATACATCACGATGCATATATCATGTTAATGAAGAGGTCATTTGAACAATTAAAGAAGAAATTTACATTTACATATCAAGATCATATTTCATGGAGGTATGAGGTCTCGGAATTCTAGTTCTTCTAAATACAGTTGGTAGAAAATTCTGTGGTACAACTATATAAAGTGGTCCTCAAAAGATAATCCAACAGTGTACATAGTTTTCTTTGCAAATCAGTGGCATTTTAACAACTTTTAACCACCATACATGTATAAAGTGTGTTTGAAATGCTTTCAAAGATTTAACTGACAGAGACTTGCCAAATCCCACATTACCAGCTAATTCTTCCAGATCACACTGATGTTTCTCTCTTTAACTTTATAGAAACCTATATTTAGTCCCCTTTACACTCGTATTTATGTAATCTTCACAGGGCCTATGCTGCGAATGTCATTAAGGGTAACGTTCACACACCTGAGACCTTGTACACAAAATAGAGCTTTCATGTTTACTGCCTTTCTTCCAACACACATGTTGTTTGTCTATACTTTATAGTAGTGATTTCTAATGGTAAATCAATATGTACGTTGTACTTTGTAGTTCTGAAAGAATGAGTTGGTCAAGCGACTTCAAACATTTTTCACCCGTGAACAAAGCCAGTATGATACAGAGTAGGTTAACATGCCCTGATGTTTATGTATGAGTCCTACCTGTTACCTGTCCTATGGTGATAACCCAGGTGGCAGAGTAATATCCACAGGGATTGCATACAAGTACTCTAATTATTATGGCACCTGAGACCATATTATTGTGCACATTATATGTTACGCATTTAAAAATTGTTCTTGGCCATAGCATAATGTTATTGTATTTCTGTATTTTTAGAAGGAGTGTTAATATGAATATATCCATCTATGTGTATATATACAATATCTTTTGGATATCTTTTGCATACAAGCTTCTAACAATAAAAAAGATACAATAGAGATGCACATTTTTATTGCTACAATTTTGTATAGCAGATTAATCCAATTCATTGAAGGAATAGATCATAATGTAAAATGATAATTGAAGTGAAAAGTAATTTTGCCAACGTATTTTATGCCAGGGACATTGCATTGGGAGGAATTTATTTCGACTGAAAGTACAGAAAATTCGTTTGTCAAAATTTGATTGAAAAAAATTCATTATTATGTTTTGATAGCTGTAAAGCTGTGACAAAAAAAACATTGGCACATTCTATGAAAAAGAAGTATTATTCCGGCTATAAAAATAAAAGTAATATGTTTTTGGAAACATGGTTATTTTTTTATTCTCCATCTGTCCAGAGATTAAAAATCTGATTGTAACACATGGTACAGAACAGATGAAATGTCATACATGTATCAGAGTGTTTTTTACGATGGCATACAATTATACTAGCAGCGCATTCTATATAGTATTAGTATTAGGGTCACAACTTACACAGTACAAATAGAAAGATGTCCAAAAAGCTATAAATCATTAGGAAAGTCATGAACAAACACCTTACATCATGTATAAACTTGCAGTTGCCTAGTTTATCAAAACTGCATGGTTGATACACAATCAAACATGAGCATATGTCTGGTCCCCAGGTACCACCAGGATAATTGTGTACATACAGATTAGAACGATTTCCCTGAACACATGGAGGGTACAAATTACCCTGTTATGACAGGATTATACCATTGCCATCCATCTGAACATACACATTCATGACACTCTGTCCCCCCCTCCCCAAGTCCCAGAGGTAGTTAGTAGAGTGTGTTCAGGTGTTTGCGGTTAGATGTAATGATTTATACAGTAACACATTTGAAATCCCCTATGTGAGCCTTCTGGTTTCAGAAAATTTGATATTTTCTGTGTTGTTGTTCCATAATACTGGTACATGTTACTGTAATAAATTCACGATTTTTTTAGCAGTAGTTTTATGTTTAGGGTTTTCATGGTCACTTGTGTACTGTAAACATGAACACACAGTTCTGCAAACATGTCTGTTTTTTTCAGACCTTTTTCAGACCGCAAACAGTGCTCTGCTACTGCAAACAGTATTCTTGGCTTGTTGCTATACCAGCAACTATTGATGATCATCATAATGCCCATGAAAATTCGAGATGATCCTGAAAGACTACATTACTCTGATACCGTAAAGTGTATATTCATGAGCAGCATTTATTTTTCCCTCCGATATTTTAAATGAAAGTGGACACGTGTATGGATACTATAAAGCATGGCAGCTGAAAGTTTAATGTTTTCCATCAGTTGTGGTCATTATTCCTGATGGGTGCCTGACAGTTCCCCCGGGAGACTTTCGACTGTATCTACCAACCACAGAGGGCTCAAACCCCTCACACTGCATCACATACAGTATTTATCTTCAAACTGGCCCATTTCAGAAGTGGCTTGTTCGATGGGGCTTCAGAATACATGTACTGTATATATATTTAACAATACGGTATACAAATGTGTAATCACCAAAGACCACTCTATAAGCTGACTGTCCCTTTCCTCAAAATTTAAAAAAGAAATGGAAAGAGATCACACATTTCAGAGAAAGCCCAGAAAATGACAACATTGTAACATACACCATATGGAAATCATATTACTTTGTAGCTGTTGCTAGAATTAGTCAGTCGATTTTTCTCTGGAACTTAAAAACTCTTTTGTCAACAAATAGAGTAGCTCTGTGCAAAAGCTTGTTGTGATAATTTCCTTGCCGGAACAGGCACTTGTCCACTTTGATTTATAGATTGGATTTAAATCATCTTTTTTACCACAATGAAGAAAAAGAAGATTAATGTCTGCAATTTGATCAAAATAACCATTTCTGTAATGTGTACAATTACCTTCGCAGAAGGCCTTTTAAAGTCATTGTCATAACAAAAGACTTTTGTTATTTTCCTTTCCTGCTTCTCCGCATAGGTGCCTATTGCAAAGTCTTTTTACATGATTGATATTTCCTATGTAGTGGATGACATTTTTTATTATGATACCTTAATGGCCTGCCATAATTAGAATAAATTGCTTCAAAGATAATGTAGACATCAATCACAATGATAGTATGATACCAGAGCAGATAGATGAAAAGTATCATACAGGAACTTGTATGATTCATATTTCTTGTATGACGATATACAGAATGTAAGATACATGTACCAACATATCTTTTTGGTTGAAATGAAATAGAGAAAGAGTAATGCTTCATATGCTATTATTTTAGCGTTGCTTACTTTACGTATAAAAACACTTGTTTCATGATGCATATTTAGAAAATGAACATTAAAATCATATCTCAGCAAACCTATTGTTACCGTAAAAAATGTTATATGGTAGCTCACTGATCATACGGATAATGTTTAAAAGGCCAAACATGACCTGTAATATTATTACTTGTATCAGGTTTCTCCCTAAGGCTCAGTTACCCCATATAGCCCTCTAACTACCTCTGGGACTCACTAGTAACAGTGAGAAGAGTCACACCTTTAAATCTCCCACTTGGGGTTTTTAAGCAGGAAAGGCTTTCAATATTGCCTTACCACTTAAATGAGAATTTATTTGTGCAATGTGCAGAGTAGACGTGAAGTAAATATAGACCAATCAGGACTCTTTTGAAAGGTCTGCTTTGCTGGTTGCTAAGTAATAGATGGATTTTTATTTTTAAAAAATGTCCTGAATGTAAATCCATATAGTTTTTGACTGTCTTTTCCGTGCATTCATGCATCTGTGTAAGTCAAAATGATGCCATTTTCTCTACCTCGT
>NW_017804076.1:2324157-2328127 GCF_001625305.1 Branchiostoma belcheri
TAATATATTCATTAACGGGCAGTTTCCCTCACTTTGCCAGCCAAGCGTGGTCTCAATCTGACCATGTATGGACACAGCCTTGTGTCAATTTTCCACAGTGGTGGCTGGCTACTATATCACATGCTTTCTGCCATGACAGGACTCGAAATATTTTTTCCCAAACCTGCATTAAAAAAACTGTTCAGAAAGCATTATCATTGTTTCTTTTATACTTCATAGGTAGTAACAGTCAATACAACAAATGAAAATCAACATACACCTACATTGTATCTATAAACCCAGTACATGGACCAGTGCAGGTAGACAATAATTGCCTGCACAGCTCCAATTTTACCCGTACTAAAGGTGGAATATGCACCCAGTATTTTGAGCCCTGGATGACCAGTAGTGCTAGTAGTGGAACTGTTCTGGACAGAGAGCAGGTGATGTGGTACAGAAATTCATCATTTCTTCATTTACCGAGACAGGCAGAGATGATTTTCATCCCGTGATTGACGATCATTTGATCATCTTGTTTGGGGAAGGTTTGACTGAATGTAGGTCAAAGTATGTGGCTATATAGTACTAGTATATGCTAACTTTTACAGAAGTTTAAAACAGGAAAGGCTAAAACTACATGTTTGCCTTTTTTTGCCAAAGCTATGTGCACATATATTTCTAAGGTACAGATACATACATGGTAGTACTGGTAAACCAGGAATCTTTACCAGCAATATGTGACTGATTAGCATATTATTTGACGGCAAGAAGACACAAGTCCACTTGACTGCCATAAACGTACTACAGACAGACAGAGTCTAAATGGTATGACAATCAGGAGGAAATGTATAAATGCATGTAATCACAAGATCCAATCTAGTGTTTGATGAGTGAAACCTTAAATGGTTATGAGGCCCAGAGGACCGAGGGTTAATTTGTCTGTATACACATTCATCCCAACAAGATGACATTGCCATTTGTCAATGTGTCCATACTAGATATTATATGTACAGTATATACTGTATTGGACGTAGCATATCAACTATTTTCGTCAGTGTGACAATGTGGTGTTATATGTTTTCAGACAGTTGGCAAAGTTATATGTATATGTGTCCATATTAGCTCATCAAGCACAAACTGATGAAAAACTGTATATTGGGCATGACACTGGAAATACTTGACCTCGGAAGCTTGTTTAGTACCTATACCTAAACACAGCGCTACATGTATATGCTAGCATTCCCATCTATACGTGTAATTCTTCTAAATACAGTTGGTAGAAAATTCTGTTGGTACAACAGTTAAAAGTGGTCTTCAAAAGATAATCCAACAGTGTACAAAGTTTTCTTTGCAAATCAGTGGCATTTTAACAACTTTTAACCACCATACATGTATAAAGTGTGTTTGAAATGCTTTCAAAGATTTAACTGACAGAGACTTGCCAAAGCCCACATTACCAGCTAATTCTTCCAGATCACACTGATGTTTCTCTCTTTAACTTTATAGAAACCTATATTTAGTCCCCTTTACACTCGTATTATGTAATCTTCACAGGGCCTATGCTGCGAATGTCATTAAGGGTAACATTCACACACCTGAGACCTTGTACACAAAATAGAGCTTTCATGTTTACTGACTTTCTTCCAAGTAACATACATGTTGTTTGTCTATACTCTATAGTAGTGATTTCTAATGGTGAATCAATATGTACGTTGTACTTTGTAGTTCTGAAAGAATGAGTTGGTCAAGCGACTTCAAACATTTTTCACCCGTGAACAAAGCCAGTAAGTTAACATGCCCTGATGTTTATGTATGAGTCCTACCTGTTACCTGTCCTATGGTGATAACCCAGGTGGCACAGTAATATCCGCAGGGATTGCATACAAGTACTCTAATTATTATGGCACCTGAGACCATATTATTGTGCACATTATATGTTACGCATTTAAAAATTATTCTTGGCCATAGCATAACGTTATTGTATATCTGTATTTTTTAGGAGTGTTACTATGAATATATCCATCCATGTGTATATATACCATATCTTTTGAATACTGTATCTTATGCATACAAGCTTCTAACATTAAAAAAGATACAATAGAGATGCACATTTTTATTGCTACAATTTTGTATAGCAGATTAATCCAATTCTTTGAAGGAATAGATCATAATGTAAAATGATAATTGAAGTGAAGAGTAATTTTGCCAACGTGTTTTACGCCAGGGATATTGCATTGGGAGGAATTAATTTCGACTAAAAGTACAGAAAATTCATTTGTCAAAATTTGATCGAAAAAAAATTCATTATTATGTTTTGATAGCTGTAAAGCTGTGACAAAAAAACATTGGCACATTTTATGAAAAAGAAATATTATTCAGGCTATAAAAATAAAAGTAATATGTGTTTGGAAACATGGTTATTTTTTTATTCCCCATCTGTCCAGAGATTAAAAATCTGATTGTAACACATGGCACAGAACAGATGAAATGTCATACATGTATCAGAGTGTTTTTTACGATGGCATACAATTATACTAGCAGTGCATTCTGTATAGTATTAGTATTACGGTCACAAGTTACACAGTACAAATAGAAAGATGTCCGAAAAGCTATAAATCATTAGGAAAGTCATGAACAAGCACCTTACATCATGTATAAACTTGCAGTTGCCTAGTTTATCAAAACTGCATGGTTGATACACAATCAAACATGAGCATATGTCTGGTCCCCAGGTACCACCAGGATAATTGTGTACATACAGATTAGAACGATTTCCCTGAACACATGGAGGGTACAAATTACCCTGTTATGACAGGATTATACCATTGCCATCCATCTGAACATACACATTCATGACACTCTGTCCCCCCCTCCCCAAGTCCCTGAGGTAGTTAGTAGAGTGTGTTCAGGTGTTTGCAGTTAGATGTAATGATTTATACAGTAACACATTTGAAATCCCCTTTGTGAGCCTTCTGGTTTCAGAAAATTTGATATTTTCTGTGTTAGTCCGGTTGCCAAACCCCCGATTTTTGAAGAACCTTGCAATGCGGTCCATACAAAGTTTTTTTGTTGTTTCTATATCTCTGAGGTGTGCTCTTTCAGAATCTGAATGATGCCACTCTGTCATCCTTGGGCAATTCGCACAATATGCAAATTAAGGTGGCCATTACTGAAAATCCAGTTTTCGTCAATATCTCAGTAACTACTCATGGTATCAGAATAATTTTGGTGTCTATCCCCATCTTTTGAGGGATAACGAATTAAATCAAGCCATTTCAGTAAAGATAGAACCATTATTTTTTGCTAAATATGCAAATTTGGGTGGCAATATGCAAATTAGGGCGGCCATTACTGAAAATCTGTTTTTCGTCAATATCTCAGTAACTACTCATGGTATCAGAATAATTTTGGTGTCTATCCCCATGTTTTAGGGATAACGAATAAAATTAAGCCATTTCAGTAAAGATAGAACCATTATTTTTTGCTACATATGCAAATTTGGGCCTTGTCTGTTATTGACGCACCTGGCTGCCAGCAAGGAGGGGTCCTAATTCCGACCCATGTTCCATGCAAACGCACATGCCTTGGTATAGTTTATCTGACCCAAAACCTGTTCAATATTGAAAGACAAGTTTACCTAAGTCTAGATGGCAGGCGTCTTCTTGCATGAAACGCCGCTTGCGTATGATTGTAGACACTGGCTGTTGGTTAGCTCTGGCTGATATATCTGTGTTGGGTATGAAGTCCTGTCGTCTGATGCTTAAGATCTTCCTCACGCATTCACTATCAGAAGCATGCAGTGATTCCAGTCTCTTTTCTCTTTTCTTGGCTGATTTCCACATAGTAGGTTTCAAAGTCAAGCTGGTTGAAGGCTGCTGAGGCCTTTCCAAGTCTACAGTCTAGCTCATTGTCCATCTGTCCTTTGTTGTTGGTGGAGCTCCCAAGGTAGGTGAAGTTCTCCGCCACTTTCAATTTGTTCTCGTCAATGGTC
>NW_017804076.1:2328147-2337376 GCF_001625305.1 Branchiostoma belcheri
TGCCAGCTTATCCAGGGAAGGCGTACTAGGGAAGACGGCTATGGTTCTATTAAAGCGTTTGCGATGTACGGCTATCAGAAAAGCATCCATCTCACAACACAGTCACCCTCGGCTTTCAGCATCTCTGAAGTGATGCCATTCATGCCTGGTGACTGACTTCAGCTTCAGAGATGTCCTCGATCTCAACAGGTAATGGGTGTAGGTGTTCATCAAAGACTAATGCTACTGAGGTATGGCTTGAGCGGTTTAAGACTTTTTGAAAAGTATTCTGCCCACCTGACAAGCTTGTCCTCCCCCTAAGACAGTGGTAGGGTCCCATCCTCCGCATTAATTAGGACTGTGCACTTTTGAGCGGCCGCCGGTCATCTTCCTGGAGATCTGTTAAGCTTTTGTCCCAATTGTAAAAAAAAAGTCCCTGGCGGGTAGTTCCCGGGCTGTTTTTGACACTTTCAGCCGTGGGACACCCCGCGGCTTCCGGGCTATTTTTCTTTGGCCTGTCCGGGACTCAAGAAGAATTCAACTTAAGTTCTACGCGGGCCACGCTGACATAAAATTCAGGACGTCAAGTTAGCGCTTTATTCTGCCTGTACACAGACGCTGGTAAGGCACAGGTGTGAGCTTATGAAGGGTCTAATATTTTTTTGAACAGATTGTATCATTTATCAACATTCCTATCAGTGTTCAGAGGTACAGGCGCCCATGCTATATACTGGTTAGTTTTTGCATAATTTGCATTATATTTTGGTGTGATCAATACTGGGATGGTTTATTCTAAATATCTAGCCTTCAAAACATGTGTATAGTACAAATGTATGTGTATTGTATCAAAAGTATTGTTGATACCATGAGATTTATTGAGATATTGACGAAAAACAGATTTTCAGTAATGGCGGCCTAAATTTCAAATTAAGCACAAAAATATCTATTTGATCTCCACTGAAATGGCCTATCCTCAATAGTTATTCCAAAAAACATGGGGAAAGACACCAAAGATATTATAATATCATATGTAGTTACTGAGATATTGGCGGAAACAGATTTTCAGTAATGGCCACCTTGATTTGCCTATTGTGCGGCTTTAATTTGCATATTCAGCACAAAAAAAACTGGTTTGATCTTTACTGAAATGGCTTAATTCCATTCGTTATCCCTCAAAACATGGGGATAGACACCAAAATTATTCTGATACCATGAGTAGTTACTGAGATATTGACGAAAAACAGATTTTCAGTAATGGCCGCCCTAATTTCCATATTGCACGGCCCAAATTTGCATATTTAGCAAAAAATAATGGTTCTATCTTTACTGAAATGGCTTAATTTAATTCGTTATCCCTCAAAAGATGGGGATAGACACCAAAATTATTCTGATACCATGAGTAGTTACTGAGATATTGACGAAAACTGGATTTTCAGTAATGGCCACCTTAATTTGCATATTGTGCGAATTGCCCAAGGATGACAGAGTGGCATCATTCAGATTCTGAAAGAGCACACCTCAGAGATATAGAAACAACAAAAAAACTTTGTATGGACCGCATTGCGCGCTTATCGGTCTCTGCCACCAGACTATGTTGTTGTTCCATAATACTGGTACATGTTACTGTATTAAATTCACGATTTTTTTTGCGTAGTTTTATGTTTAGGGTTTTCGTGGTCACTTGTGTACCGTAAACATGAATCTGCAAACGTTTTTCTCAGACAGCGAACTTTTGCTACTGCGAACATACAGTATTCTTGGCTTGTTGCTATACTGGCAAGTATGGGTTGGCAATTGATGATAATCATAATGCCCACGAAAATTCGAGATGATCCTAAAAGACTACATTACTCTGATACCGTATAGTGTATATTCATGAGCAGCATTTTATTTCCCTCCGATATTTTAAATGAAAGTGGACATGTGTATGGATACTATAAAGCATGGCAGCTGAAAGTTTAATGTTTTCCATCAGTTGTGGCCATTATTCCTGATCGGTGCCTGACAGTTCCCCCGGGAGACTTCCAACTGTATCTACTACTAGTAACCACAGAGGGCTCAAACCCCTCACACTGCATCACATGTAGTATTTATCTTCAAACTGGCCGATTGCAGAAGTGGCTTGTTCGATGGGGCTTCAGAATATATATATTTAGCAATATGGTATACAAATGTGTAATCACCAAAGGCCACTCTATAAGCTGACTATCCTTTTCCTCAAAATTTTAAAAAAGAAATGGAAAGAGATCACACAAATTGCAAAGGAAGCACAGAAAATGACAACATTGGAAGTGCTCTGAGACTGTAAGATATACCATATGGAAATCATATTACTTCGTAGCTGTTACTAGGATCAGTCAGTCGATATTTCTCTGAAAATTCAAAAACTCTTTTGTCCGTATTTCAACAAAAAGAGTAGCTCTGTGGGTTTGAAAGCTACAAGAAAAGCTTGTTTTGATAATTTCCTTCCCGGAAAACAAGCACTTGTCCACTTTGATTTATAGATTGGATTTAAATCATCTTTTTTACCACAAAGAAGAAAAAGAAGATTAATGTCTGCAATTTGATCAAAATAACCATTTATGTAATGTGTACAATTACCTTCGCAGAAGGCCTTTTAAAGTCATTGTCATAACAAAAGACTTTTGTTATTTTCCTTTCCTGCTTCTCCACATAGGTGCCTATTGCATAGTCTTTTTACATGATTGATATTTCCTATGTAGTGGATGACATTTTTTATTATGATACCTTAATGGCCTGCCATAATTAGAATAAATTGCTTCAAAGATAATGTAGACATCAATCACAATAATAGTATGATACCATATCAGATAGATGAAAAATATCATACAGGAACTTGTATAATTCATATTTCTTGTATGACAATATACAGAATGTAAGATACATGTACCAACATATCTTTTTGGTTGAAATGAAATAGAGAAAGAGTAATACTTCATATGCTATTATTTTAGCGTTGCTTACTTTACGTATAAAAACACTTGTTTCATGATGCATATTTAGAAAATGAACATTAAAATCATATCTCAGCAAACCTATTGTTACCGTAAAAAAATGTTAGATGGTAGCACAGACACTGATCATACGAATAATGTTTAAAAGGCCAAACATGACCTGTAATGTTATTACTTGTATCAGGTTTCTCCCTAAGGCTCAGTTACCCCATATAGCCCTCTAACTACCTCTGGGACTCACTAGTAGTAACAGTGAGAAGAGTCACACCTTTAAATCTCTCACCTGGGGTTTTTTAAGCAGGAAAGGCTTTCAATATTGCCTTACCACTTAAATGAGAATTTATTGGTGCAATGTGCAGAGTGGAAGTGAAGTAAATATTGACCAATCAGGACTCTTTTGAAAGGTCTGCTTTGCTGGTTGCTAAGTAATAGATGGATTTTTATTTTAAAAAATGTCCTGAATGTAAATCCATATAGTTTTTGACTGTCTTTTCCGTGCATTCATGCATCTGTGTAAGTCAAAATGATGCCATTTTCTCTACCTCGTAAAAAAAGTCTACCGACCATGTACAATGTGTATGTAGTAATGTACGCGTACCTGTGAATCTGAACATAAGGTCAACATTGAAGCTCAAATATAAATCAGTCTTGTTTCTTTGCAGATTATTGGTAGGAGCCCCCATGGATTCAAACGATTTCCAACAGAACACAGTCCAGCCAGGTGCCTTGTACAGATGTCCCATTTCAACCAGGACCAACGACTGTGTCCAGCTCAGGGTGGATGATACAGGTGGGTACTGCAGGCACAGGGGGCGCTACTGTACAGTCCATGTGGCAATACATATACTTCAGTCAGCACAAGATAGACTGTATTTTAGAATACTGTATATTGTGAAAATCTCAACCAAACCTGGAACTTTTTCCCTTAATCTGGAAGATGGAATGACAATGGTATATCTAGGTTGTTTTCTTCAGCTGTGCTTGTATACTTTGTTGTACAAATGTAGAAATTTGTAGAAGTATTGAAGACACCCATACTGTATTGAAGACACCCAGACTGATTCCTTTCTTTTTCTGACAATTTCAGATGAAGACATCACAGCAGAAAACAAAACCCTACAGTGGCTCGGAGTCAACGTGGAAACCATGAACAATATCGGAGGAAAAGTTCTGGTGAATTGCCTATCCTAACTTTTTTACTTCATGTTGTTTCCATTTTGTATCAGCTTATAATTGTATGTTACTTTTATAGTCAAGAGCCCACCTGAAGTTTTTTGTGTTGAAATGAAATTGTTCTTGCAAATTTCTTGCCAATGTATTGTAGTATGATAAAAAAATTTACCATGCAACAACTGCACACGCCCTATATGCACTTGAAATGTTGGCATATTGTTGTTTATGTCATACCTGGGGCATGGTGATATTTGATAAGGGTCTTCAGTACAACCTAGGGTTCTATTTGGATATCACACGGGCTTCCAAATGTTCTATAGAATAATTCAAATGTGTTTTACATGAGCCACGTACATCGCTTTCAAAACTCCTAATACCGGATTTGCACATTGAAATTGATGTTGGTTGGTTTTGGGACACCAAATTTTGGCACATATCTCATTGAAAGGCATGTTTCTTGGGGTGCTATAACATGAATAAAATGCAACACGGTGTATTCTGCATCACTCTCTGCATCTCTCTCGCTTCCAGCCCTCCTACAGATTATACAGTACACCGTGTTGTATTTCATTTGTATCAATGATTTAACAAAATGATGCACATTCCTCCCCAGACGTGTGCACACAGGTACATGCAGGTGGTCAGCAGGGATGCCAGCTGGGGCCGCGGCAGGTGCTTCCAACTGACCAATGGGCTGGAGCTGGACGAAAGCCACACCAGCAACGGGGACTGGTCGCCGTGTGAGGATTACGGAGATGGACACCAGGAGTACGGGTACTGTCAGGCTGGGACGGCAGGCGCCTTCTCCGCAGATGACAAGGACATCATTCTTGGTGCACCGGGGTCCTACTACTGGATGGGTAAGGAGTTGTCATTACAATGCTGGAGTCTTGATTTGTATGTCAATTTTTGTCTGTCCTCCTTTTTTTCTCATTAGTGTCCACAGCTCTTTTTTTTCAATCCTTCGGCATAACACACCAGCTTCTATCTAGGAAATACATATGTACATATTAACTTCTGTATCTGTATAGTTGGCATATTTGCCTTGGACATAACACACCAGCTTGTATGTATATGACCTACATGTAGTTTCATGTTTCCCTCTGTAGGTGTGCTGTTTGCCACAGATGTGACTGACCAGAGCTCAGACTACAACATATACAAGAGCCCAGAAGACCTGGAAGTAGCAGGGGTGTCAAGAAACAGCTACCTAGGTATGTTTCCATTGGACGGCTGGAACTTAGGACTGGTACAAGGTTTGGGGAGTATGGAAACAGATTGTTCATTACATTATACAGTACAGAAAACTGGAGAATTTGTGACATCAAATTACTCAGTTCAATCTTGTATTCTGTATACTGGAACTTGCTGAAATATGATGAAGAGGCTTTATTATATTTGATCATAAGTATGTAGGATAGTGGACTGGGAGATGTGCAATAAACATCCTAATCTTGAACCCCACCACACTACAGTTTGCAATCACACCATATCACCTGGCTTGGAACTATACATGTACTCATCACTCCATTATGATTGTTGTTTGCTCTGCAGCATTTTATGACTTCACGACTATTTTCATAATATTCGTTTGTCATTGCTGTGTGCTATAGTCTGTATTGTTTGTCTAATTATGGTTAACGATGTCTGTTTTTTCGATTATTGCTATGATCTGCTCTACTGGATTCTAACATCCGGAATACTTTTACTTTAGATGGTTGAACTGTGGTAACCCTAAAGTCAGTCTTGTACTCAAATTATATCTGCATTTAGATATTAGAAAAATAGACCCTTGAATTGCATTGCAACTAAATTTAACAGGGGCTGTTTTATTTTGGCTTGCCAATGTTAGGTTCCTTTAGACACAAATGGTTGCAAGTGGTGCTTTTCCAAAAACAACAAACAGAAATTATGAAACAAAGTCCTATATGTTGCATACATGAATGAATATACAGTAAGAAAGTGTATGCCCTCAAAATGATTGCCTGCCACAGTTGAACCATACCTACTCTATTGTTCCAGTGCTATGACTATAACTGTTTGCCTTCACTCTGTCCATGCCTGACTCTCTCTGTTTACTTGCAAACTTCTCTGAGTTGTGTGCTTCAACCTAACAGGGCTAGAAACCTTTAGTCAACAACAGTCAATTCCACAAAAATATATATCTTAGCTGTGCTAAATTCACAACTGTTAAAATGAATATTTCTTTAGATCTCCTTTTGTCATACTCCCCAAATGGGGGTGGGGTTTTAAAAAATGGAAGACTGTATGTCTTTTTTATCTGAAGAATTTCTGGTTGCAATAGATTTATCATCTGTTGCCTTGTTTTTGAAGATAATGTCCAAAATGCGTCAGGTTGACAGTTGAGTTTCCAGCCCTGTGGTTCTTCATACTTTTTCCTAACTTGCTTGACTTGCCATTGGACCTCCCTCCTTTGCCTCTGTCTAACTGCTTCCCTCAGCTGGAGTACCTGTAATACCTGAACATGAAGGTAACAATACCACCTGTCAATACTGGGCATTCTCTCTGTCTAAACTCCAACCCTAAACTGTACCTTGCATGTACCAAATGTACCAGTAAACGTCTTCTCTTGTCATTGTAGGGCTTTAAATACTGGCTTGGTGCATCCAAAATTGGAGCTGTGCTCCCAATTTTTTTCAGTGGGTGCACTGGTGCACCCAAATATTTTCAAAGGTTTATGTATGATTGTACAGATATTAGATGTATACAAGTATACTGCATATTCTTGACATCTAAGTCTCAGAAAAATAATAATTTCTTTGTTATTTAAGATTATTTTATATGGTGCATTCAAAATGTTTTTGTGCACCCAATTTTTTAGGTTGAGTGCACCAGTGAACCTATGCCCAAAAATGAATTTCGAGCCCTGCATTGTATAAGCTAAAGAAAGGGTGTGGTATCAACAGATACATAAAGAGAGACATTTACATCTCTTAACAGAAAGAGCAACACATCCAAAACTCTTTATTTTTGGATGTGTTCTTCTTTTACGTAAGAGTAGTTTTGTTAACGCAGGGTACAGTTCATATCACAATGACTTGTGCTGTTAACTGGACTGTTGTCGTTTTTTGTCCAATCATGACTATCCTATCCTCTCTTATAATTACATTGACTGTTTTATAGTTTATCGGTTGTTGTTGATGTTGTGGTTTGACAGAGCATGTGTGACCAATTATGTAGGCTTGAAATGGTGTGAAATTTAGAAAATACAATAGTAAGGAACTGACTCGTAGTTTGCATTAAAGGACCGAAGAAACATGTATAAATTTCAAACATTGGGACTGACTGTAATGCATGCACATTGACAGTCATTCAAAGAGTCCCAACAGTTGCTTTTGTAACCAAATGGCTTTGCCACCATTTGCTTAGTCTACCAGCAAATCAGCGCATCAAAAAGTCAAGATTCCAAAATATATTTCAGGCTGGCTAGAACAGTGATTACAGTATAATGTGTCTGTACGTGTCAACATGTTCTGTCATACATGTACCATCCCTGTTTATTACTCCGTGAAGGAGGTCAGGACCTCCGGACGGAGTGTTGTAATCGGCTGATTTTTCATGTTCGCAGTCAAAACACTGGGTTCTCTTTGTGTAATCGGCACGCAATTTTATGCGCCGTCTGCGGGCATGCCCGTGTTGATGCACGAATGTGTATTTTTGCCGTTGCTGCTTTCGCGGTCAATGTAATATCGCAGACGCACCCCTACAATTACGAGGCGAATTGGAATGGTCCAGAAAAACGCGTTGTTTGGAATAGCAGTGGGGTTCAAAAAAGTTCATGCAGATACGGGGTGGTTTTTATAAGTGGTTCCAGATGTTTTTGCCCATGGTTAAGAGATGCCAAGTTTTTTGGAAGATGTTCGCAGCCAAAACGCATTCTCCCGTACGTCGCATTTCTGTGTAATTTCGCATGTGGTGTTGCATTATGTCCGGGATGATGCACGTCTTTTTATTTTTACCGTAGCTGTTTTGATATTGGAGTAAATGCTTATTTTCGAAACATCCCCATTTCTTTGAAATGGTTTCGTCCGTTTATGCAACTGTTACTGCGCTAATGACGACCAGTCGCGCTGTCCTGATACACCGCGAATGTGCGAGTGTTCCCTGTAGACAGTCCCGGGAGTCATTTTTTTGCACATTCCAGGAGCCAAACCATAATACGTTCATGAACCGAGTCCAAAAACCGAAACGTGAAAATCGGATGATCGGACCTGATGTACATTTCTCTTTCTATAGATTGTATACACAATACACACATCTTTAGATAATCTGGCCATGGCAGGTTAAAAAAGTAACCCTGAATCATACTAGATTAGCGTAAATGCATGTTAATGCGTTCAAAACAAGAAAAAAATTGTTTCCGGGTATTAATCTCTTGAATCACGGCGCTGAATATTGACGCAAAAATATTTCGGGCATCGCGCGCCCTTCCCGCGTCACGTGTAGGCATCTCGCATCTCTGATTGGTTGTTGCGTCTTAAGATGACTGAGCCGACGCGCGTTCAAACAATTTTTCTTTGTTCGATTTATCACACTTCACAGAGAATTGTCGCCAATGGCTACTTCTTTTTGTTGCAATATATAATACTTCACGGAGAATTGTCACCTATGGCTTCTTGTTTGTTATTGTTGCCATCCCTGTTTCATGTTATTGTACTCAAGCCTGTGTTTGTATCATGAGGTCCTTCCAAGACCTTTTACAAGTACATGTGAAAATAGCTGTTACCCTTGTCTTCTTCAGACATCAGATATGGTGTCACTTTTGATCCCAGTGACCCCAAGTCGCTGCCTTTTTATCCCAATTTTGTTACCCCAGTTTTAGATGGTCAGTGGTCAGTCCCTTTCTTCATTGTGTATGACTGACCACTAACCTTATGAA
This sequence comes from Branchiostoma belcheri, assembly GCF_001625305.1. NCBI lineage: Eukaryota > Metazoa > Chordata > Leptocardii > Amphioxiformes > Branchiostomatidae > Branchiostoma > Branchiostoma belcheri. The sequence goes on from NW_017804076.1 coordinate 2,337,175, forward strand.
TTATCCCCAAGCCTATCAACTGTTTCTATCCATAGTGTTCTCTCTTCATCCATCTTTCTTGTTCTCTCTTGTTCTGTCCATCAGCTTCAAAGATCCCGAGGAACAGCTACCTAGGTAACCCTCCATTCAGGCATGGTGTGCGACATGCAATGCAATGCATGACCTAGGGGGACCTGCGCAGGGATTGGTTCCCCTTTACTAG
>NW_017804076.1:2337396-2389461 GCF_001625305.1 Branchiostoma belcheri
CCATTATGATTGTTGTTCTTTACTCTGCAACATTTTATGACTTCACAACTTTTTCATAATATTCATTTGCCATTGCTGTGTGCTATAGTCTGTATTGTTTGTCTAATTATGGTTAACAATGTCTGTTTTTTCGATTATTGCTATGATCTTGCTCTACTGGATTCTAACATCCGGAATACTTTTACTTTAGATGGTTGAACTGTGGTAACCCTAAAGTCAGTCTTGTACTCAAATTATATCTGCATTGAGATATTAGAAAATGGCCCCTTGAATTGCATTGCAACTAAATCTAACAGGGGCTGTTTTATTTTGGCTTGCCAATGTTAGGTTCCTTTAGACACAATTGGTTGCAAGTGGTGCTTTTCCAACAACAACAACAACAACAACAAAAAATGAAACAAAGTCCTTTAAGAACTCAACTATATGTTGCATGCATGAATTGAATACTCAGTAAGAATGTGTAACAAATACAGTAAGAAAGTGTATGCCCTCAAAATGATTGACTGCCACAGTTGAACCATACCTACTGTATTGTTCCAGTGCTATGACTATAACTGTTTGCCTTCACTCTGTCCATGCCTGACTCTCTCTGTTTACTTGCAAACTTCTCTGAGTTGTGTGCTTCAACCTAACAGGGCTAGAAACCTTTTGTCAACAGCAGTCAATTCCACAAAAATATATATCTTAGCCCCAGATATAGATCTTAACCCCACCCCCAAATGGGGGTGGGGTTTTAAAAAATGGAAGTATGTCTTTTTTATCTGAAGAATTTCTGGCTGCAATAGATTTATCATCTGTTTCCTTGTTTTTGAAGATAATGTCCAAAATGTGTCAGGTTGACAGTTGAGTTTCCAGTCCTGTGGTTCTTCATACTTTTTCCTAACTTGCTTGACTTGCCATTGGACCTCCCTCCTTTGCCTCTGTCTAACTGCTTCCCTCAGCTGGAGTACCTGTAATACCTGAACATGAAGGTAACAGTACCACCCGTCAATACTGGGCATTCTCTCTGTCTAAACTTCAACCCTAAACTGTACCTTGCATGTACCAAATGTACCAGTAAACGTCTTCTCTTGTCATTGTAGGGCTTTAAATACTGGCTTGGTGCATCCAAAATTGGAGCTGTGCTCCCAATTTTTTTCAGTGGGTGCACTGGTGCACCCAAATATTTTCAAAGGTTTATGTATGGTTGTACCTATATTAGATGTATACAAGTATACAGCATATTCTTGACATCTAAGTCTCAGAAAAATAATAATTTCTTTGTTATTTAAGATTATTTTATATGGTGCACTCAAAATGTTTTTGTGCACCCAATTTTTTAGGTCGAGTGCACCAGTGCACCTATGCCCAAAAATGAATTTCGAGCCCTGCATTGTATGAGCTAAAGAAAAGGTGTGGTATCGACAGATTCATAAAGAAAGACATTTACATCTCTTAACAGAAAGAGCAACACATCCAAAACTCTTTATTTTGGATGTGTTCTTCTTTTACGTAAGAGTAGTTCTGTTAACATGCACAGGGTACAGTGTTGCAAGGGACACAACAAACATGTTCATATCACAATGAATTGTCGTTTTTTGTCCAATCATGACTGTCCTGTCCTCTCCTATAATTGTATTGACTGTTTTATAGTTTATCGGTTGTTGTTGGTGTGGTGGTTTGACAGAGCATGTGTGACCTAATATGCAGGTTTGAAATGGTGTTAAATTTAGAAAAGACAATAGTAAGAAACTGACTCGTAGTTTGCATTAAAGCACCGAAGAAACATGTATAAATTTCAAACATTGGGACTGACTGATGTAATGCATGCACATTGACACTCATTCAAAGAGTCCCAACAGTTGCTTTTGTAACCAAATGGCTTTGCCACCATTTGCTTAGTCTACCAGCAAATCAGCGTATCAAAAAGTCAAGATTCCAAAATATATTTCAGGCTGGCTAGAACAGTGATTACAGTATAATGTGTCTGTACGTGTCAACATGTTCTGTCATACATGTACCATCCCTTTATTTGTTATTGTTGCCATCCCTGTTTCATGTTATTGTACTCAAGCCTGTGTTTGTATCATGACGTCCTTCCAAGACCTTTTACAAGTACATGTGAAAATAGCTGTTACCCTTGTCTTCTTCAGACATCAGATATGGTGTCACTTTTGACCCTAGTGACCCCAAGTCGCTGCCTTTTTATCCCAATTTTGTTACCCCAGTTTTAGATGGTCAGTGGTCAGTCCCTTTCTTCATTGTGTATGACTGACCACTAACCTTATGAATTATCCCCAAGCCTATCAACTGTTTCTATCCATAGTGTTCTCTCTTCATCCATCTTTCTTGTTCTCTCTTATTCTGTCCATCAGCTTCAAAGATCCCGAGGAACAGCTACCTAGGTAACCCTCCATTCAGGCATGGTGTGCGACATGCAATGCAATGCATGACCTAGGGGGACCTGCGCAGGGATTGTTCCCCTTTACTAGCAGTTTGCTCATTGCAAAACTCACTGCATGGCTATGTGGTCTTGCCTTGCAATAGTAGTGTCTGCCAGAAACTGTATTCCATGTCATGTTCTTGGTGTACAAATTACATATAAAGAGACTTTTTCCTTGCGATAGGTTATGTAGGTTTTTCTCTTTGGTTAATGCTTTAACATACTGGAGTAGTGAAGTCAACACTATCATTTTTTTGATGATGATGTTGTGCTATGTGTGCACTGCTCTGATTGAATCTGCTGGTAGTTTCCACTGTTTTGTGTGATCTACATGACTATATACTAGTATGTATGTGCTTTTTCCCCCCCAACATCAAGATGGTTTGATCTATATTATAACAGCCAGTATTGTCATGACAACGGTATTTATAATGTTATGGAAAGATTGTTGTTAGGTACATGTACCTTGCTTGCTTTTAAGTTGCATATTGCAGTAACGTTTTGATGCATGATAAAGCAAAGTAGATACAGTATGCTATCAGTGATATCTGCTAGTAGCCTGCTTGTTAAGTGATACCTTATTATTACGTCATATTTTAGATATCCGTACATATAATATCCGTACATATGTTGTAGAATGCATTGTCTTCCTGTCTGAAATGAAACTACAAACAACAGCCATTGTTCCAAAGACTGGGTTGTGTTGTTTTACTTCCCAACTAGACTTGCAGTGTTTCTTTATATGTCTAATTTGTGCATTTGGTTCCACTGCACCGCTACTCTAGGCTGGGCCATCACGTCTGGCAGGTTCCTGACCAAAGACACGACAGACTACGTCGCAGGTGCACCGAGGGCTAACAGCAGGGGGGCCGTCCTGTTCTTTGGCAAGGAGGCGGGGAAACTTGTGACGCGGCTGGTCCTCAAGTCAGACTACCTGGCTTCTTCCTTTGGATTCTCCGTGGCATCTGTGGACCTGAACTTTGACACGTAAGTCGCTCCGGAAAATTACTGACAAATCTTACGGCACAGAAATCATCCTTCTGTCACCATTCCTTATAAAAGCATTGGAAAGAATATCCAAAACAATCTGTCTTCAGTGGTTTCACATGAGTTGGTTTCTCCTTATCCTTACTAAACTATCCAAGGAAGCATACAAATGTATTCATTTGTGCATAAATGATGCAATCCTCCTCATAAGGCAAGTACAATGTAATTACGTATTACAGAGTTAATTCCTCATATTTTATGATAAATTTTAATAAAGAAAATGAATAAGTAATGGTAAGATGCTTGCTGTGTTCTATTCAGATGGCCAGATCTGGCTGTAGGAGCACCATTTTACTTTGATGCGAAGAACAGCAAAGTGGGAGGTGCAGTGTTCGTCTACATGAACGACAAACGTGGCATGGAGAACGTGGAGCCGATAAAGCTACTCGGGCCCACAGACTCCCTGTTTGGCTTTGCGTTGGCCAATGCCGGGGATGTGGACAGGGATGGATACTACGGTAAGTAGGGAGGAAACCATGCTTTCTTCTTGTCTGCTTCAAGAAGAACAGGTGTGATATGATTTGCTGTTTCAAGTTAAGACAATTTAGAAATGTAATCTGTCTTCTTCAGGTTGGAATTGTAGATTTTCAAGCAAGTCTTTAATGCAACTATGTTCACAATATGTTTCTGACTAGTTTCAGTTACCATCCACTGCCTTTCCTCAGTGACCAAAAGAAATCTGTAGTCAACAGGTTCTCATCAACATATCTTGTGTCTTTCGTCTCATGTTAACCTTTGACACTTGGTCAATACAGATCTGGCTGTGGGTGCTCCATACGACGAGGGAGGCATGGGGGCAGTCTACCTGTACCGCGGGGACAAGAACGCCGGCATTGTGAGGAAATACTCGCAGAAGATCGTCCCCACCGACTTCCCCACTCAGTTTGCTTCCATCAGGACGTTTGGGTACTCCCTGTCCGGAGGCACAGATCTGGACGACAATGGTTACAAGGACCTGCTGGTTGGGGCGTACGAGACAGCAAACGTTGTCCTGCTGAGGTAAGATTATGTATTTATTGAAATTGTGACAGTAGTGGGGTCATGTGGCAAAAACTGCTGAACGTTTGGCTCAGAACTGAGAGATCTTGGATTCGAATCCTGCTATGTCAACAATGTTGTGCCCTTGAGAAACGGCTTTCCTCACTTCACTCAGATGGAAATGAGTACCTACATGTAGCTTCTGTTAGAGATGTCCCTCAGATAGGACGTTGAATGGAGGTCCTGTGTTTGAGGAAAGGCAACACCTTGAGCACACAAAAGAACCCGCCACACTTATCACAAAGAGTTGGGGTCCTTCCCCAGTGTGAGTGAATTAAGCCAGTCTGGCCTAAAATGGGGTCGGGAATTTCCTGAGCAGCATTCATAACCCCTCCTTCACCTAGTTAAACTTGCCTAAGCTTGTTGTTTCTAAAGCATTAATTCAGTGCCCAGAAGTGGCCCTTGTGGCTTTGCACTGAGCAAAACTCGTTTTAAAAAATGAAACTTAATAATAAGCACAGCATGAGTAAACAAATCTATGGTACGAATACAAAGCCTAGCATATGTGTTGAATGAAATAAATCAGTACAATATTATTAGCTTATTAGAATTAGAAGCTTTTTGCTCCTCTAATCCTCTTAATCTGACATTGAAATGTTTGTATATTATTACATTTTTAAACCAATGTACTTGTTTTTTCTCAACAAGATATTGTTGCGTCTCTTGCATCATGTACAATGTATATTCTGTATCCCATTTAGGGCACGGCCTGTTGTGACAGTTGAGGCAACGTTTGAAGGCCCGGGCACCATTGATCCCAACGACTTCAGCTCTGCTTGTAGTGTTGGAGTAAATGCAAGCTACATCTGGTGAGTTCTTATTCAGGATAACTTTAAAATATACCTAGATTTCACAGGTGGCTAGATATCCCCTGCCTATGTGTGCTTGAATTCAAGCTGGACATCAATACAGTCAAACCTGTTCAAGTCGCCGGCATCCAGTGCAACAATTGCAAAATATTCTGGGTGAGAAAGTCTGTCTGATAGTGACATTAACTGACATTTTTGTCATCATTTCATACTTGGAGTATATGAAATTGCCCCAAAGCAAGCTATGTCAGGCATCTCATTATTTGTTGCCTCAGTATCCTATGAGATATCAGTCGAAATTCGAATGTATAGAATTAGATTAACTTACCACAATGTCATAAAAGAATGACAAGAAAATTTTGCAGCCCTGAAAATGCATTGGATGCCCTTTATTTGCCTACATAAGGACCACCTGGCCACTTTTTGGTGGTCCATCAGATCCTTTTTCCCATTGATCTAAGCACTTGGACATGATGGGCAGTTTTTGACTGTAGATTAAGCAGTCTGCACTTCATTAGTGAATGTTGTACATTTTGTTTTCCAGCTTCGATGTGACTGTGAAGCTCACCTACACATCTCGAGCCAGGGGATCCAGGGACGACAGAATAAGTAAGTAAAGCCTTTTGTGCACATCCAATGTTTTGCGCACATCCAGCAGTAACGATTCGACTTTCCACCAGTTTTATTGATTGAAATCAGTGATCTTTATGTTTGTGTCTGCATGTATCGTATCTGATGGTCCCATCAGTGATACAGTGACAAACTCAGAATGCAAGCCTTGGCACAGCCTCCATAATTACAATACAGTTTTAGTTGCAGAGGTTACTGTGGTTGTCTGTATACATCCCATCTCTATTATCAGTCATCAGCCACAAATTCTCTCAACTACCATTCATCGCCCCGTCATCCTTTTATAAACATTTTATCCTTTTCCGTCTGTCCTGAGTTACTTTATCTGTATCAGAGTTGTAAAAATTGGCAGGCATCAAGTTTTGCACTACATGTAGACCAGAGGTAGACAGTACCATACCCTTCCATGTGTGTATACCCGTCATTCTTGTGTCATGTTTCTGTGATGTATGTGTGTGTATCAGGGTTCAACAAGTTCATAGGCTTCCGAAAATGATTTCATCAGGTTGGTCGAACATAGGAGAAATGTTGGATCTAAAACCACTGGAAATCACTAGCCTGGGTACCTCCCACAGTCACTACTGACTTGGTTGGTTGGTAGCGACTGTGGGAGCAGACGTATATTAAACTAACCAGGATGGAACCCAGGCTAGGAAATCGCTGTGAATAGTTTTCCAAACTTGTTGAACCCTGATGAGTGCTCTGGTGCTTGCTGGAAGTCCCCATGACTCCCAGCATGTCCCAGACAGCCTCCCATATCTTCCCTGTACTGTTTGTTCCTTGTGCTTGCTAAGCCGGGGAGACAGTGGTTGTACCGGAATACTTCGACAGCTTCAGTGAGTATGTCATTGATGCGCCGGCGTTAATTGCTGTCGTCTGCTGGCAGAGGTCCCCCCCCCCCCCACGTGCTTGTGGCCTTCCCCTGTCTCCCTGCCTTCTAACACTTGACTTTATGTAATTTGACTCCAAATGTTTTGAGCCTACTGATTAGGTTTTACTGTTAAGCCTTGGAAAAAATGTTGTATTTCTGGTTTCCTGACCGACCCTAGCAAAAACCTGCCACCCTAGCCTTTTTGATCAACCGCTGTAAGGCTACTAAATTTTGATCCAACATCTGAATTTCAAACTCTTTGGATGTCATTTAACGCATTTTCAGAAGCAATTTTTTCTTCAGTACATTCGGTGAAATATTTGTCCACACAGGAAAACAGGTGGATGGGTCCTTGAGACAGTCCTGGTGCCCGTTGAACTTTGTTGAATAATCTTAGCCAAATTTCTATTAAAGAGAATTGTGTTCTGCTGACTTACAGGCCCTAGTTTTTCAGGACTGAAGCTGGAAACACAACATTAATTTTTCTAGGCCTAACCAGTCTTTGCTTTTTAAGAGTTTGGCTGGATAGTGTTTTTGATTACAAGGCAAAAACAAAATAAGGCAACAATGAAGGCTGCATTACTTTGTTCTGAAGTGCTGGCTGTGTTTCACTGGGAAGGCACAAAAAGCTATTTGGCTTCATTACTGGCAATGTTCTTGGTGGTGCATGATTTATTTCTAAAAAAGAATTATTAGCAAGACAAAAGCAGGTTCAAAAGTTATAATTTGCTCAGATGAGCTTCAATTGTAGAATGTCATTGATTCTCAGGTTCCCCAAAACTAAACATATTTTCATATTTTTTATCTGGACTTTTGTTGGCTCATAGTCAACCGTTTATGCAACTAAGTAGTAATTTGTTCTACACCTGTTCTTCACACCTTGTAGCGGTGGATTACAAAGTGGAGGCGGAGAAGACTCGTCTGGATGCCAACCTGAATTCCCGGGTCTTCTTCAACTCCCGCCTGGACCAGAACTCTTACCAGAGCCAGGTACGACTGAGGGACGGCCGCACGGCCGAGAGGAAGGTCAAGGTGTATGTCAAGGTCAGTGCTTTTCTTTTCTATTTCCATCTTTGTAACTTTTGTGGTATTTTAAATACCAGCTGATGACTTATCATTGCTAAAGTGGTCCGTGAAAATTTGATCCATATGTGCCCCTGTGTTGGAATAAAGTTCAGCATTGTTGTACGATTACTACCAACACAGATGAACCTCCACGATAACATATCATTGCTACTGTTACTGAATCACTACATTGCATTGCATTGCATCATATTACATTATAGTACATACATTGTACATACATCATCAGAATTGTTACAAAACCAAGGGATTAGTGGTAAGGCATAGCACTGGGAACAAGAAGAACTTGGAACTATCTACAAGAATTCAGCATTGGGAACTAGAAGAACTGGAAACCCCTTTCAACAAGTCAATTTTAGATACGTGTTATGATAGTACTCCATACTGTGGCTGTAACTGCTGCTATGATATTGTGTTACAGCGAGATGTGCGAGACTACCTGCGCCCGATCCCGCTAGAGCTGAACTATGACCTCCCCCAGAACACGCCGTCCCTGCCCAACGCAGGCCGACCCGTGACTAACCTCATCAACTTCCCCATCCTCAACATGGCGGTGGGAAACAAGCGCGACCTCCAGGTGCACTTCCAGAAGGACTGCGGAGAGGACCAGAACTGTAACAGTAACATGCTGCTCAGTGCCAGGTTCTTGTTACCTGGGTGAGTTCAGCCACAGGAATGTCCTCTAACTTATCAGCACTAGTCGTGTGATGTTCAAAACATTATGTCAAATAATCAATGTTTTCCCAAATACAGGGAATTTTCTGGCTATATTGACTACCATTGTCTTCTCTTGACGAAAGGACTTTGAAAAAACATTGACAGACAAGCAATGTGTCCATACTTCACATACACTGTACCTAAGCAGTACAGACAAATTTATATTTCTAATGAACTTAGACAAACCTTCTATTATGAAATACATGTAAATTTGTTCTTACCCTTTCACCATTACTAAGAAGTAAAGAGATGTTGAATTCACTTAGTTGTAGTTACTTAACAATGTATATTATGTAACGTTATCTGTATACTATTCTTTTGTTGTTGTGACCTGTGCTTAACCCAGTGGGTACATGTTTACAATAAAATTAATGTCTTTCTTCATTCATTGAAGTAGTAATCAGTGTGAATGCTATATATAAATGATAGTTATCAGTACTCTGTTGTATTTGATATATATTATGTATCTGAAATATATATTTCTGTCTTCCCCAGTAACCCCCCCACATACAGCCTTGGTTCCCCGGACGAGCTCAGGATCGAAGTGACAGCTCAGAACTTTGACGAGCCCGCGTACGAAGCGGCGCTGTTAGTCGTGGTGCCGAAGACCCTGAGTCTGGTCGGTGTGACCGGTGTGCAGGAGGAGGAGGTGAGATCTGGGTTGGGTTTACTGTGCAGTTCCCAGAGATTCTATTATGTGATAGAGGCTGGTATAGGCAAAGTACATGTAGCAGTGTTTGATACTTTGTTACAGTGCTCTGGCCACTTTCAGTCATTTGACGGAGTTTTGTCGCTCATGATGGACCAAAATTTTTGCCCAATTTGTCACTTTGACAAAAATTGGCATGTAAGGATATATCACTAAAAGTCTACCAAAAATTTGCTCCTCAAAGTGCAGGAATTTTATGTGAAAGAAATTTGAGATGACATTAAAAAAATTCATGCTTTGTTGAATAAGCCAAGGTGGGCATTGCAGACTTTCTTCCTACCAAAAGACAGTATTGAAAATACTGGTTACTAGTATGAAATGTGACAGTTTTAGACAAGGAGTGATTGTGTAGGTTATCCTATGGGTGTACCGGTCAAGCCAGGAATTGCCATGACTTGGTTCTTTTCTAATCACAACAACACGGTTGTAGATAGAGCTAGAATCAAATAACTGCACTTGGAGAGTCAAAAAAAGCTGCTTTACAAACTTGCAGCATGTGGTCCTTACAAGCACCTTGAACTGGCTGCTTTATGCATGTACGTTGTAAGTTCTGATAAAGTAAGTTTAAGAAATCTTGCTAAAGCACCTGTCACACATTCACGACTTTCCCAAAAATTTGTTCCCAAACACCAGCTGACCAGATTTAGGCCACTCCTACCTGTTTATCTGAATCAAAACAAATTTGAGTTAAGTTTGAGTCACATTTGACCCCGATCACACAAAGAACACTGCTGACTGCGGATTGGTTGTCTGTTGTTCTGCTGACTTACAGCCGATTACCAGCCAACCATAGTCAAACCTCCCAACTTTGCCCCGACCTACTCCTAACCATGGTTAGGTGGCGTTCAGCTAGTGTTCGGGAAGCCAAATTCGTGAATGTGTGACAGGAGCTTAAAATATGTGTTGCGGGAGCTCTCATTTGAAGATGGAGGTGAGAATGACACAGATCCATGACTATCACCATGCTTATGCCTCCTGTATGCTTAATCCATTTTTGCAATAATAACAGCTGTGCTTTGCCAACTTGCAGGTTTGCACTACTGCTAGTGTGTACCCTCAGCCAAAACTCTGGTCAAGAGTTTTTTGCTCTTCAAATATTCAGACACACAATGACTATAGTTGCCTCTGAGACTTCATACTGTCATGCAGTGGCCCCCTTTATATGGGCAGTTTCTTTGACAGTCTTTACAAAATAGTGTAACTGTTTACTTTACTTGTTAACTTTTGAATGTTACCTGCAATTTAACATAAAATGGTCCTTTGCTATGTAACTGTTACATCTTTATGGATTGCATGGTTTCTTAAATATGAATGTTGTTGGACCAGGAATGCTGGATACGGACGTCATTTTAGCTGTCACTTATTCAATCATGACTCAAATCTTTTAAAGCATATTTTAGTACAATATCATGTACTAAGTGAACCAAAAGCATCCCTCTGATTTGGTAAATGAATGTACAGTTACATGATACACCGCAGCAGTTTTTAGGCAAGTCACTTTTCACTTTCTCTACCTCTCACACTAACGAATTTCTCTTTCCTCTGCTCCTCCACTCGCTCTGCATGTTAATCATGGTTGCCATGGTGAGTACAGATCATGTCCCTGGGCGACATCCCCAATCACATTTGTGTTGAAGTATAGTCTAACTTGCACCTTCCTAAACCCCATGTTATTCCTCCTAAACTGCAGATATGTTGTGCTAAATTCCTGTCAAGTTTCTAGTATTATTTACTATTAAACGTAAATGTTGTAAGATTTGACAGGAATAAACCAATCACATAAGGCATGTGCTGATCATGTGATTACAACATGTTGAGCATGTGATTAGTAGGTGGTGATCACATGGTTGTCACATGTTTGTCATGCTAGCAGGAGTTGTCAATCATGTGATGATCATGTGATCAACACTTGCTGACTGTGTGATAGTGTGTGCTCACCTGTGCTGGTCATCACAGTGATGTCAATGATATACCATTTGATCAATGCATGCTTTATGTCTATGATTTGTGTCAAACTTTCTTAAGCATCTCTTACCACTCATCTCTATTCTTCATTTTCATCTCGAGACTTCTCTCATAACTGTGAGTTTCTCTCACTGTCTTTTAGGACATTTCTTTGGATATGTTAAGACATTCATAGGGATATAAAACATACAGCTGTCCCCCCTATCAAAACTATGGTTGATGGCATCAATGGCAAAGTTGTATTATATGATTAGCTCAATCTCATAGGTTTATCTTAAATAGCAACCAAAATTAGTTAGACAATTCCTGATGATTTGTCCAAGGCCCAGTTGCATTTATGGACGTACAGTTTTCCTGTATTGTGTATTGTGGATTTTCCCTATCTCTGCCACTCTCCTGGATGTTGTTGTTATGATTTTCTTTTGTTTTCCTATGAGACTACTAGTCTAGGACAATATTCTAAAACAGTATCATGTATACACGTAGTATGGAGAACTCCTTATCTTGGTCTTAAAGTTATGACTGAGGAAAGGTTTAGGATACTTAAAAGCAATGCCTTAAAACAGGTTGCCTTACTTTTAATCTCTAACCTGTATCGATGGACCAAAAATCACTGCTGTAGTCATAGAAACAACATTGGAGGCCTTAGATTATTCCATTTGACAGAAGGGTTGTCAGGTTCTGAGGTTGTTTTGTGCCCTACTTGCCTGTCATGTTGGTTTCTGCCTGTGTTTAACACTGTGTCATTCCATGCTTCTGACAGCCATGCAATTTGGAGCTGGATGAGGTGTTCTGTCTCATTCCTTCTTGTGCTTGCAGCAGTTTTTGTTTATTTCTCCATGAAATATACATTGTTCTTCATGCTTTTCTGTCTCCATCTAGTCAAAGTACAGAAGAATCCTGAATTCAAGATCCTTTTGTGATGTCAAAAACACATTTAAAAAGTCTTTTTGTCATCTGCTCAACTTTATATCCAAATTCAGTTTTGTGGTATCTGTGCTGTAAGTGAAAGATAAAATATTAGAGAATTGTTTGATTCTTTGTACCTTGACTAGCCAGTGGAAATATATGTTTTATTTGAGCATGTTGCTTTGATTGTGCTCATGCCATAAAAACACATCATACATGTTTTCACACATAAACATGTGGCCATTTGCAATTGGTGTGTGTGTGTGTGTGATTGCTGTGTTACACGGACACCCCTCTATAGCAGAGTGCTACTTTCAGCAACACAACATTATTTTTACACACCTGACAATATGTGTACTTGGGGAGAGCCCTGCTTGGTGTGTGGTTTGCAACTTTTTGCACTTTGCAAATTTATAATGGTATTATAGTTGCACTCGAGTACAAGCTACATACATGTACATGTTCAGTCACAACACAATTTGCAAATTCAAACTGTGTCAGTGGCAAATGTACCATAGATTCATTGCATTAGCCTGCTGACTACATGGTTTTTAAGAATTTCTATTTCTCATACACTTTGCCTCTCTCCCATTTCTATAGACCAAGACATCTTGCATACCAAGGGAAGGGAATGAGACTTACATTGACTGTGAGGTTGGCAACCCTCTGCGCAAGTTGGTAAGTAAATGTGGTTTGGTCACTTTACTACCAGGTGTACCAAGTAGTTGGGATATGCTTGACAAATATTTTTGAACCATACCTACAACAAAAAGAGTTTGCCACTTGGGGAACCTTCGAGATGCACTCAACCCAGTAAAGTCAGATGTCATCTTGGAGTTCTCTTGTCACTTGACTTGATGTTGATTGTCACGTGGCGAGAGACAGTCATATACATTGTACAAGCTTGAGGTAGTGATGCCCCCTGTCTCTGTTCAAGGTACTGCATTGTCTGTGGATCTGGATCGCCTCCCAAACACAATTTGAAAACCTATTGGAATCTTCATCCAGCACTTTTGCCCTGTCCCTGAGTCTGTCTTGTGTTTCTCATTAGAGATGTGTTCCAGTTCGGATATGCTTTAGCCTTCTCCCTGCTGCCTAAACCTTGACACAACACTTGCTACAACTTTTGTGCCTACCTTCGCATGCTGAAGGCTGACTAATGTCTTATCTCCGTACAGCAAAAGTTCTTCCTTCGTTTTGAGACCAGAGGCATCAGGACAGACGAACCTGAGCTGGAGGTCTCCATGGAGTTGACGACGTGAGTAGAAACACATCTCACATTTCCTTTGTCTAAATTGCTGATCCCTTATACATGTAGCTAGCTATATACTAGTATATGTATTTGTTACCATTTCTTTGTAAGCAGAGGTAGTAACCTGTTGCTCTAGTGACCGTCCAATGACTGATGATTTGTGATCCATGTAGGACGAGTAATGAGACCAACACAGCAGACGACAGGGTCACCATTGTTGCCAAGGTCATTGTGGAGGTGGACCTGACTGTTTCTGGGTACGTATTTCATACACCCAATCAGTTTTTAGATTTGGAAACATCACTGTGATCTTATCTTGAAAGTTCATCTGTGTTGGTAGAAGTCATTATGAAATAAGATTGAACTGTAAAAAAAAAAACAAGATTGCCAACACAAAACATTGCCAACACAAAAATCCGCTCACGGAGTCACGTGTTATCTGCGTGACGTCATGGAAGCAGTGGATTGCTCATTCCTTGATAAAGACTGGAGTTGTACAGTCGAGTCCAATTTTGGGGGTTGACAATTACAGTTCAAACTTGTTTCATGATCTCTATGATCCGTCTACTGTCTAAGGCTTTCACTGGATTCTGCTTGGCTACTACAGAAATGGTTATTTGAATGTCGGTAACTGTTGTCCATTGTTTTATGATGTCCTTTGCAACGTTTTACTTGTTGTCAAATGATCGGTTCAGTCTGGATGTGGAATAAGCTGCTAAACCACTTTGTGACAGTCATGTACTGTAGCAGGATTGTAATGTTCTGTCTTTGTTGAATCCTGCAGGAGTTCCAAGCCTGAACAGGTCTTCTTTGGAGGGGAGTCTAAGGGAGAGAGTGAGATGGAATACCTGGAAGACATTGGCTATCCACTCAGCCACACATTTGTGGTAAGCCTGTTTTTTTTTTATTTGTCAAAGTGGCCAAGAAGTTTGAAACCTCTTTTTTTTATACCGTCTTTTTAGTACCTTCTTGTTACAATATGTGTTGAGAGTGAACTAGAACTTCTCATTGGTTTTGCCAATGTGGCTTCTTCAGCAGTTCAGGCTCAAAAGAATGCACTACACAAGGTTCACAATCGTACACATGTAAACATTGTACCTTTCTTCTCCTTGGAACATTTCAGCACAGAACTTCTATATTTCAGGTCCGCAACATCGGAACTGGTGACGTGCCGGGGGCCGTCGTGTCCATTGATTGGCCGTACGAGATCATGAACACGCCGCTGCATCCCAACGGAAAGTGGCTGCTGTACCTGACTGACATCGCGGTCCCCGTTGGTAATGCCCTGTGTCAGGCACCGCGTGGGATCATCAACCCACTTAGTTTGGAGGTGAGTTATTTATGGAGAGCAGTCAGTTGCTGGCCCGTCTTATAATTAAATCATTGATGGTCAACATTTTTTATTTCAAATGAAGTTAAGACAAGATCTTGAAATACTGTATTTCTCAATTTTTTAAGGTCTGTTCTGACCCACAAACTTATCATTACCATTTTAACAAATAATTTACCGACTTTCTTTTTTCTGCACCTGCCACCACCATGAGCATATTTTTCTGCAAACCTGTCCATTTCTGTCCGACTGCGAACTTGTTCTGTTGCAAACATTTATTATTTGAATTACAATATGCTAGTTAGCATGCTAATCCTTCAATGTAACAGTCCAACTCATTACTGAAATGCAGTCAAATGTCCTCTTTGTATATTCATTTATTCATTTGTTTGTTTAAAATATTTGTTTACAGAGCCGGAGACCTATTAACTACAAGCCGCCTACCAGTTCCACCACTACCAGAGATAGGTACCAGGTAAGGTCAAGTACTGGTATACAAGTACCTGAACATTAGACCTTGTTCATCTGTTGGGTCTTACACCATTCAAAGGAAACCATTTTTTTTTAAATTGCAGTTCTTAATATTGAATATGACAAAGTGTGATATGATATGACAAATCAAACCGACTCAGTCATGTAATACCATGCCGTAAGTCTTGATATTTTTGATAGTTCTCCCGTCACTTTATGACAGAACAAACTCTGTTTGCCAATTGTTGTCCATCCTTTACTTTGTCCCATTCAATGTTTCATCAACCAGATTTCTTAGACACTACATTTCAAATGTCAGGTTATTTGGAGTGCTTGAAGTTGATGTTTTCTGTCTCCGTCCTTGTGAATTGTTTCTGTCTTCTCATTGTTTTACTGTGTTCTTTGTGCACATCTAGTTTCTTCCATTTTATGTATGTGTTGTATTTTATTCCTTCTTCCAGTGAATGTTATTCATACAATGTATTGTGTTTCTTTTGTATATTTTTTGTGTGTTCTGTGTTTTTGTTGATCGGGTACACTTCTAATTCTATACTGGTCCTATCTTCTCTATTATGCTTTAATCCCATATAAAATAAACTCCACGTAACAGCCACCCGTAGACCCTCTTGCTGGTACAAGGAAAGAGGAAATAAGGAAAACTACAGTTAAAACTGGAGGAACCTCTGTTAAAACTGGAGGGACTGCTATAACGACTTCCAAAACTTCCTCAACTGTCTCTAAAACAACCTACACATCTTCCTCCTCCTCTGTAACTTACTCCTCTTCCTCCTCCTCTTCTTCTTCCTCTTCTTCATCTTCATCATCTGTTTCCTCATCTAACAAGGTCCGTGCCACCGACCGTGTGCGCCGATCCCTCACCGACAACTACGACCACGGCATGCAGACCTTCATGAGGAGGGCACGAGAGACAAACATCGGGGAACTGTTGGGCACCAAGACCAGCAGGGAGTCTAAGGTTCTGGTAAGTCAGCTTTGAGTTTGAGATTATTTGGGTTCAAAATTAGCATACATAGTTGATATTCTTCCTATGGCCCTACATTTATATAACACTGCATGACACAGGACAATAACAGATGCAAATCATAGATACACTGACAACAATAAACAAGTAAATTTATAAAAGACAACTTAAAAAGAGGTCCATATATTTACACCTACTAAAATGATTATTTCACTCTTACAAGTTAGTATCATTCCAGGTGTTAGACATTCTGTACTGAAAGCGTTTTTTCTGAGCATTTGCTCTGGTTTTCAGAAGGCAGATAGCTATAGGGTTATAGAAACAGATAGGAGCACTGCCCCTATACACCAAGAGCTGTGATTTTAACCTCCTGTTTACCTCCCTTCAGGACTGTAAGTTGGGCACAGCTCGCTGTGCGATGATCAACTGTACCATCGACCTGCTGCCCAAGGGGAAGGATGTCATCATCATCTTCCAGGCCAGGCTCTGGAACTCCACCTTCCTACAGGTGACCTTCAACTTTCACCTTTAACTTTGACCTTTTGACATGGAATACTCAATGCTTGACAATCAGATGTTTTCTACATGCGTGAATAGTTTCATCAGGTTGGTAAGTCACTGAATAAAGAGACTCTTTTTACGTTTGGGAACATATCTACAATCATGTATAGCAGCAAGGTAGGTGACAAACAGTCACCAAAACATGGGTAAAAAGAGTTTCTTTATTCTGTTTTCTATGTGATATTTTGAAATGTACATCACTCTTAAAGATGAACAGTCATTCAGTTATCCATTGTTTTGCATTCTTCTTGATATGCAAAGCATTCTATAGTGTACATTGTAGTTTTTTTCTGAAAGGCATGCATGTCTTTTGTTTTTACAGGAATACAGAGAAGTGAAGGAGGTGGACATTGTCTCCCACGCGTCTGTTCGGATGCTCCCAACTCGCTTCAGCATCGTCGAGGCTAACCCAGACAACGACAAAGCGACAGTGAAGACGAAAGCCTTCCCTGACTTTGACCTTCAGAAGGAGGCACCAGGTGTTCCGCTGTGGATCATCATCGTGGCTGTGGTTGGGGGGCTGCTGCTATTGGTGCTGCTCATCCTGTGTCTATGGAAGGTACACATACCTTTAACATCTTACCTAGAGACCCCATGTGGATCCTCTGTGTCCTTTTATTCACCGCTTTGTTTAGAAAAACAAGACCACATGTTTTTGCTTTGTTTTTCTGATCATTTTGACCAGTTTACAAGCACATGATGTTTTCTTATTTAATTTACTTCTCCGGGTTATTTTCATGTCTAAGGGTTATTCCATTTCAAACTGAAGGGTTCATTCCAGTATACTTTTGAACCACCTTCCTTTATTTCCACAACAATCTTCCTTGAATCTCCATGTATCCAATTGTTCATGACACATTCAATTTGAAAGCCCCCCATTATGTTATGAAATGGAATAGCCCAGCCATAATTATTTTTCCTTTGATTATTAATAAGAACCTCTGCTTCCCCAGTGTGGTTTCTTCACAAGGAAAAGTAAGAAAGAGAAATATGAAGCGAGGTACTACCAAGCCAAGAAAGTTCCTAAGGCCTCAGAGAAGGAGTATCCTGCACCATAGAGACTGGTAATCATAGAGACATGGTAGTAGCATGGACTCATACATGTAGCTGTATGGTTCTTGTACATTACAATGTAGCAGTTAACACATTCAAATATTTCAGTCATCAAAAAGTACAAACCTTATCTGTCAGTTTGCATAAAGACAGACACCAAAACTTGCATAAAGACAGACACCAAAACTGTGATAAGTTTTGACTGTTTTATTGAAGTTTACACTATGTCCAGCCTCGGCCAGCATGTGAGCGATACTTTACAGGTGGCCTGGCTTGCCTTCTAGAATAAACAGCCAGTATTGACGGCAACCTGAAATATTGATGGCCAACCTAGCTTTTGGAATACCTGTGAAAAAGTATTTAAACCCTGTAAAACGTTAAGGATACCAAAGTGCTTTCAAGCATTTTAGAACACATTGTGCTACATTGATATGTGCAGGACTGACTAATGTTAACCACTATGTTTGTCTGTCTGTAGGACTTGATGATGATCACCATGTCTCTAACACCCACATATACTAATCTGAGGAGACACATGCTTTCTTCTGTGTAGTTAGGGGCCCATCCAGTATCACCAATATCTGATGCTAAACAAAATCCATTCATTCATTTTGAAAGTTTGATTGAAACTCTAATATGTTTACATGTGTATGAAAAGTACCTTATAAATAGTATATATGATAAATTGTATTAGAGATCAAACTTTATATGTGCCCTAACTCTGCAAGAGTATGGCAGAATGATGATGATTCTTCTTCAGTCAGTTTTGTCAATGAATATTAGATTTGGGAGATACAATAAAGAACCAATTCTGCTTTCGATGGATATTGAGTATATTGCATGGTCCCTTAGAATGCACTGTTTGCTTGTAGGAGATGTCTGAACTGATGTAGAGGCTTGAATTTAGGAACTGTGCATGAGAGAGGACAGCTCACCACTAACTCATTCTACATCCACCAGCTATTACATTGATATCCATGCCAGTCATCCATGCTGGTACAATGTACATGTACCGTGTCATGAAATAACAGGGAGGCTTAGTGAAAACTAGTATATAACATGTCACTTGTTAATTCCTGTAAGTCATCTAAAAGTTACTGATAAAAACAGAATTTGGTTGCTAACCAACGTTACTTCATTTGTCATGCTAAGATTTTTGCTGTATGTACATTTTATATGAGTATTACTAAATACACAATTATTGTTTAGTCTATACATGCCTTTTGGATGAAAAAATATGTAATTCAAAGACCTTGCAAATATCTATAGAGCCTATGTGTCTACAGCACAATTTTCTGTCATTTAACGTATACTTTCTTTGTTGAAATGTACCAACGCTTATTCACCAAAGCCTCCCTTCACAGATGTGTCTAACCTGTAACTAACATAGTGCATGGCTTTTTCCAGAGTAGGAGACTCCACATACAGTAGCCTGGTCATCGGTAGTGTTGCTGACAACAGCTCTGCATGTACGGCATGCTAACTTGTGCTGTTCTGTTTTCCATGCTACAAGTGTTGATGGAAAAGGATTACATGTAGTACACATGCAGTTGCATCTGTAACTTACAATGTTTCCTATGCTTGTTTTTCCAGTGTGGATTCTTCAGAAGAACGAAGATCAAAGAACAGAGAGCAGTCAAACGAAAGGCCCATTCAGCATACTACGACCAGGTCCCACAGCAAGCCAAAGCCTAGTGACCCAGGGTTTCAAGGAAAATTCCCTATTTTTGTTTTCAGAGTAAGAAAATGGTCTGGACTTTTTAAAGTTGTATTGCGGTAAAGATCATAGGAGGTAACCGTAAATATGTTGATTCATTGTAGAACACTATCCGGAAACTTGTGTTTAAAGGTAAAACGTTTGTTCCAACTCAGGTGAGAACACTTCCCTTTTGAGTTGGAACAAACGTTTTACCTCTAAACTTATTGTAGAATAGTTTTTGGCACATGGATACTGCATCATACCTTTCTATTTGATATTGGCTTACAAAAATGTTGCCCCAAACATTTAAAGAAGGATATATGAAAAATTAAAAACTCAATTTAACAAGGAAAGGCCTGCCGTTGCATTTCAAGACTTAATTACAAACATGCATAAATAATTTGAATGCAGACATCAGAGGACAGCAAGCTTCTTCTATGAAGAACTGTCATGTTGAGTTTTGTGCCTGCACAAGATGATAATCATGATAATGATTCATAATGTTGATCAGTTTTTGTGTTGTTTCAAAGTAGCAAATTGTCAACTAGTCTAATGAGGTGCATTTGCTGATCCATATTTTGTAGTGAATGTCAGTTGGCTATCTAGGCTGATTTCATCCCAAAGATCTTTGTTAATAATTTGTTACAATCACGATTAAGTACTAGGAATAGCCAACTTTACAATCTTCTGCTACCAATAAATAAAATATGTGCTTCTGTGTATGATTTTTATGTCAGCTCGATGGAATGCTTTATCATATGTGTAGACTACATCACACATAAACACCATAGGTGCCAAAGTTAATTTATGTAAGTATATATTAAACTCTTCTATGTATTCACGCAGGTGTATTTTTTGGAATTCTAAGTTGTAGTTTAGTGTACACTTCTTAGGAAATAGCGTATTTATGATTTTTTGCTTTAATTTTTTGTTTAACAGACCACGTTGTTTATTATTATCTTGCTTGATTGTTGAATGTTTGCTGTATGTACATTTTAGTGTTTTATATTTGTAAAATAGAATATTGGGGTTTATACTTATGACATTGCGTACTTGGACTTCAAGGTGCTCTCACAATACGAGAAAGATTTGCACCCTAGAAGGCACCAGATAATATCTCAGCTATCAATTGCTGGTGTCTGTGTACTTGGCCAGGGCTTTGTAGGAAAGGGGTTAAATGGAATGTACTATTGAGATATGGGGTGGCATTTTTCAATTTCAAACAAGAAATGTTCAACCCCTATCTCTCCAGTGCTTTTGTGTAACCTCTGTGGTACATGTACTTCATATTGGGTCAAACCAACTTACTATGCACCTGAGGGGGGATATCTGTTTTGTAACTGTCTTACCAAATTTCATACACAATATGTATGAATATGGATGATTATGTAGTAACGGGGTACTTTATATTTGTGCTTTAGAAAAGAAGAGGTACGTAAACAATTGGTGGTAGACTGGCCATCCATTGTTTTGTGAAAGGTTATGTTTTTATCACGTCTTAGTAAATATTTAAAGTGTAATTGGTTTAATCTGGATCATCACCCAGTTTAAGCCAGTTTGAACCAGTCTGCCTCCTTTGTAATGCCTGATGCTGATTGGACAACATGCTGCTAGCGGGATGAATAGCTCAGCCAAATAAGGATAAACATAGCAGACAATTTCTACTGTAGATCTACCCGTATATCTATCATTTTTAAAACACAACTCCTGCAACTTTCCATGATGTTTAAACTATTGATTTTTTGCAATACTGCCGAATTGGCATATCTTTGATGGAAAAGCAGTTTTACTTAACACAAATTTTGGTCATGGAAAGTTTTGGGGTCAGTGTAGCTTTTGGCCCCATAGGCCAAGTGCATTGCTCATGTATGCGAAATTGTATCAAAGACGAAGAAGAAATGTAAATTAGTTGCACAGATTTCAGGTTTTCAAATCGTATGTTACATGTTTGATTGGACAAGCATGTTGTGTTACGTCATATATATTTTTTATTGTTTATGTTAGAGATTGTTCCTGTAGATTGAAACTGTGCATGAGTGTAATTTAAGCTGGACACTTTTTATGAGATGTCAAGAAATGTGCCATTCCCTCTGTGTACCACCTTTTCTACAAAAAGATGCCAGATGACCAGTGCAGGACTCAAAGTACTCTAGCCTTTCTGGTCTAGAAAATCAAACTCTTCCTATCCTTTTTTGGGGTTGCTTTATTTCTGCTATATTGGACCTTTGTATGTACATGTAGCAGGCTGATGTCCTCCAGAAAAGCTTGACAGAAACAGCAAATATTTTACATGGTGCTTCCTTGCAACTCCCTTTAAGCTATGGGAGGAGTTTGAATTTGTAGACCTAGCAACAAAAATGTATAGAATTTCACAAAATTAGACAAAATTTTCTCCTTTAGATTTACAGATTCACACACAGGGTCAATTTGAAGTGTCAGATCAGTTCTTATTTATTAGTGGCAGGCCTACCAATACGGGTACCACACTTAAATGAACAAGTCAATCATACGAGACAAATGTTAACCTGCTGCTCTTGGCACATGAAGCTTTGAATCATTACAAAGACAGAGAGAGGTGGAACACAGAGGGACCCACCTCCACAGTTCATCGGGGGTGAAGATGATGCTATTTTGATTAACTTTGTATGATACATTAACACTTTGTCCAGCTGACCTGTAGAATTTTGTACACCAGCTTCGGACAATAAAACGATTTTGTACAAACAGGAGTCAAGGCGTCCTCATGTCATTTCTTTGTTGTCCTGTATCTATCTAAACCATGATACTACATGCAGTAGGAATACATGTAATGGGTGAACAATGTAAAAAATCAAGATGTTCTCATTTAGTATCCTACACCTAAAATCATCAGATTTTGACAACAATGCCTTTTAAAGCCTTTTAATTATAATTGTAAAATAAACTGTAACAAGGTAGGCAAACTATTATGGTGAAATGTAATAAACACTTATATTTATATACTAGAACTCAACAAAATGGCTCAATAGCAAAATTTTAAGGTCTTTCTTACGACATACTGTTGTTAATTGAGACTAGTCTGAGTCTGGTACTTTGTCAACAGAAATGAATAATTCAAATCTATATCCACCATATATTTTATCTAGCATTGGTCTATGCCACATGTTGAGGGTCCCAGCAGTAGTGCCTGCCCGAGTCCAGACTGTCCAGTCTTCCCATGTCTTCTTCCTCCAAGGTGAAGTCAAAGATGTGGATGTTGTCCTTCAGATGTTGAGGGTTGGTGGACTTGGGAATGACCCCGACTCCTCTCTGGACTGCCCATCTTAGGAGAATCTGGAGGTGCAAAACAGACTCATGAAAACCTTTTACCATCAATCCAAGGCCCAATATGGACCGATCCCAGCATCACTTGCAATACACATTCCACAATACACATTTCATATGGCTGACAGGCTGACTCCTCCATGCTGTAAGCAAGCATAATATACTTATCATGTTGCATTTGACAGTGCAGCAACTATATAGACATGTGATCAGTAACTTTTCTTGAATTGTCAAAAGGTTAAAGTACATGAGAGTGCCTGCCTTTTTTCAGTAATCTGTAAGTTCTGAAATTGTGTCAATAATATTGGTGCACCAATAATGAAAATGTTCACTTCAAATATGGTGTCCTAACTTCCCTTAAACTACTGTAACGGTGCTTTTCTGCAATCACTATTGATTCATGATATACTTCTTGTGCATCAGAAAAAAAAATTTGGTCACTATGACGATTTACACCAGGGACATTTCACAATTTACAGTACCTACATGTACTGTACATGTACTGTGTTTTATCTCAGAAAGTTGCACGTGATCACCTGTCCAGCAGTTCTGTTGTATTTTGTGGCTGTTTCCAGGACGGCTGGATGAGACACCAGTTTGCCGGTGCCCAGGGAGGAGTAGGCCTGGAAGTGAACGTCGTGTTCTCTACAGAGTGATATCAGCTCAGTCTGCTGCAGCTCTGGGTGGTGTTCAATCTGAAAATAGTGATTTTCTTCTGTTAGAGGGACAATAATACAAACAGTAAACATTATTTCCGGTGTGGAAAAAAAGACTGGAATCCTTCAACAGTTGAGGTATTTTTTTTAGATTTAATGATTCACAGAAATCTAAGGAAAAAGAGGAAGGATTCAACCCCTTCAGTGAATTCTCTACCACTGCATGTTTCACATGTCACAGATATCAGAGTTTGTATGTACTTTTCATTACATGTAAAGGTATAATACATGTAACGATACACATTAGTAGTACATAGAGCTGCTTTTAATAATTTACTTCCAAAGCCCTTGTCTATAACTATGGTCCATTTTCACCATCAAACATCTACCCCTTGACTCCTTACCTGCAACACAGCTGGCTTGACCTGACAGTGTTCTAGCAACTCCTTCATGTGTCGAACAGTGTAGTTGGAAACTCCTATGGCTCTCAACTGCCCATTTCGGTGCAGTTCCTCTAACGCCCTCCAGGTGTCCTTCCTGTATTGCCTGTTCCTCTCGTCCTCCCTCAACATACCCTGCTTGCCTGGCCAGTGGACCAAGTACAAGTCCAGATACTCCAACCCAAGAGCTTCTAACGATCTCAAAACTGCCGCCTTGGCTTCTTCATAACCCTGGTCTTTTGGAGCTAGTTTGCTTGTGATAAAAAGATTTTCTCGTTCTACGCTGTACTTTGGACAGAACTGTTTCAGAGCGATGGCAATGTCTTTCTCGTTCCGGTAGACTGCAGCTGTGTCGATTGAGCGATACCCGAGTTTCAGTGCTGCTTCGACAGTTTGTATGACAAGTTCTTGTCCGCGTAACTTGTACGTGCCAAGACCTACAATAGGCATGTCACTGCCTGTGTTTAACTTGACTGTGTCCATTGCGTCAGGCCTATAAATGGGATAATTATAATATATATAATGAAAGATTTTAGTGTTCAATTTTCAAATGATATTATAGACAATCATAAAGTAAGACCTAATACTAGCAATATTTGTATTTGCCAAAAAGTTAATACTCATACATTGCTGTTTTATTTATTGCAAAAGTAGTAACATTCAGGACAGGGATGTAAAATAACATAATATATCATTTATTGTGAACACTTTACATCATTAAAGTGCTTATTTAACGAAGTTAAACATAACTTTTTGAGGTGTACAATTATGTAGGAAGGGGGAAATAAGCAATTTCCTTTTATATAACATGTAACGGTTGGGTTCCTATAACACGTCACTCACGTAAAGGGTAACGTTACAGCTTTATAACGCGACAGATATAAATATGGCTTCAACAACAATCATAACTTTACAAAGACACGAGCTATGTATATAGCAGCATGGCCATACTTACGCGCCCGATCTCTTCATTTACCAGCTGATTAGCAGCATGTACCGGTCAAATTTGGTTAAAGGTCATGCAACTATCCCATTTAATTTAGGGGGTGTACAATTGTAAACTGCCTCAACCTATTTCTTCTCTTTACAATTACAGTTTTCATTTCTTACTCTTCCTATTCAATATTGGAGCAAATTTACATAATGATTATTTATCTGTTTTAATGGCCGGTTATAATTTGCGTTGCGGTGTATTTAATTTCTTGAGCTGTCCACCCCCTCTGTATTGTGGTATATCCCAACAGGAGGGGGTGTGGCTAACCCGGCCAGGTACTTGTAAGGTAAGACCTGAGACGTGAAGCTCCTTGATAACACGGCTCCTTCTCTCGGTTAGACAACTCTACTGTGGTTCTATCAGAGAAACTGCGTCAGAGGACAGCAGGGGTGCAGAGTTTAGCTGCAAAAAGCTTTTAGGTAAGGAAATATTACGTTTAAATTTTAAAATGATAATCTTGGTGAATACATTTCTTAGCTGAATTGGTCTTGTATAATATGGCCCCTTATTAACGTTATAACCTAGAAACCATAACGTGATATGTATGGGCAGTAAGCTAAACATAAGTAGCTGTTAGAAACTATAAGTACATGATCTCATCCTATAGTTTATAACTAGTCAAAGAACTATTGATTAAGAATATGTATTTAACATAGATGCCATACAGGTGGTTATACCTGTTCATCCAGATACAGACAAATGACCTACTTAAGTTCTATTACTCAACAACGGTACCTGGACAGGTGTATGTCTTAGGCAAGGAAATTTAAAGTAGGTAAAACCCTACCCAGATTGATTTGTCTTTTATTCAGGTTCATGACCTGGGGTTAACTTAATGTTGACAGTGTGTCAAAGGTGTGAAGTATTTCTTAAGGTTGCATCAGGTAGGTAAAGCATGTGACCAGGCATGTGCTACTCTAAGTATACAAAGGTATATAGCCAAGAACATGCCATTCAAGGTGACAGACCTGCAAAGCCTAAGCATATTATACTCCAGGTAAGAGGGTTACGAGGGGAGTTAGTAAGACTTAGTGTAGTGTAGTGTAGTGTAGTGTAGTGTAGCGATACAAGCTGTGTATGTTATTAGCTTACAGTATATCCATTGATTTAATATTCTGATTCAGAGCTGAACATCGTACAAACATTTTAAAGTGATGTATAATCCTTGGTGGACTCAAGTAGATGTTTTTGTTTATAGTTAACAGAATTAGGATTCAAAGTTTATTTTTACCACATAACTTGATTTATTAGGATTGCCATATTGCAATATATTGGAGAAAGTCAGCTATTACACCTCACATTTAAAAAAACAATGCAGAGAAGATACTAGTAGCTTGTAGGAAAATCAAAGTTACTAGTCATTGTTATACATGTACTTAGCAGCAGTTATGCCACTATTATGTAATGTTAGGTGTGTTGGACATTTTTAAATAAGTTAAAACTTAAGGCTAATCATTAACCTACTAGTAACTTGTTAACTTGCTAGACTGTAAGCAGAGTAGCATAAACTGAAGCAGGTAGCAAACCTTAAAATTAACTATGATGTAGAAATGACTGCACTGTACGGAAATCTGCTTGTTTTCTTGTTATATATTTGTGATAATAATTTTTTTCTGGTATAAACTTCTGTAGCAAGAGTGACACAGCAGTTTGGTTGTATGGGCCATGTGACAGTCATGTGCCCTGGTTCATTGCCCACCTGTAATGGCTACTGATCGACAGCTCTGTAAACTAAGTATCAAGGGTCACTTTGATGAAAGGTCAACAGTTGGTTGATACAAATGAATTATTCCAGGTTGTGTTACAGATAAAGTCCCTTATTAGCTATATATAGCAAGGTCAATTATCATATGCCACACTCTTCAAGATGCCTGTATAGATTATACGCTTGATATTTACTGCACAACAGAACCATGGACCTATAGGGAATATGCACTCACATTGCTTAATCACTAGCATGACATATGGCAGATACAAGTGACCACTTCAGATTCTAACGTTACATTATGACCACCTGGCACATGTGGCAGTGATTTTTTGGCAGTCCCGTAGATAACTTTCCCCCATTGATACAGGCAGTAAGAATCCTGCCCACAAAGACCAGATTTTGTTGGTCCCTTTTGACTGTATATGATACTACTACTTACTGTGCTTCTATATATCAGGTGTAATGTCTGTTGTTCCCCATCAACAGATGGGTTAGATTTCCTTCAGATGCTGAGGCTTGATGGCAGCCCACCATTTGCCTCTTATCCTGTGGGTTCACTGTGTAAGTTGAGGTGGTGAAAATTATCCCTTATAATGTTTAATGAACATAATTATAAGGGAGGACTGTTACATACTAACACTAGTACATGCCTGTCTTCACTAAACAGATCCAAGCTCTTATATTATTTATAGCATAAAACTGTCAAATCATTATAAGGGATTGCATATGATATGTTGTTTTCTCATTGCTTCAATTTAAAGATATTTTTACCCAATCAGTCTATTCCTGCAGCTGGTCTTATTCACATGTAGTTTAAATCCTTCTGAAGTGTTCCATTTGATGTGAGGTAATTGATGTTATTTAGTGACAATCAAAAGGTCATACATAATGCAGCAGGGTCTGTATACAGGCATATGGGCAAGGGAATATACCATTTAAAATAGGCAGACAGGAAACCTTTGTAGAACAGACTGTAGGGAAGTAGTTAATGATCTGGATGCAATATGGAAGAAATATTCCTGTATCAATATTTTTCTCCAAGGTGATAAAGTTGCAGCTGAATTTGACCCTGGGTTTACATATTTTATTATAAGACAAACAGCCTTCTCTCAAACATGAAATGTTGTTTTGATCATATGAATGATGAAGTTTTTAGAATTTGATGTCAGATTGTTGCTTTAGCCAGGAGACACCCATATTTGTACATTCATCACAAGCCACAGTCTATTTCCATTCATAAAATAAATTCCTTGTATCCTCTTGTCTGTACCTATGGGATGTCTGCATGCACGGTCATGTGACATTCCACCAACCACTGGTAACCACACTTGGCCATGAAGGCTGAAAGAAAACATTGATCTAAACTGGAACTTCTTCAACCTCCATTATATTATAGAAGAAACATTCATGTACTGACTGTATTTTTCATAAATGTGAAAGTAAATTTGCTTTTTGCATCGCACCAAAAATGAATTACCAGACAAATCTAATAGAGATTCATCAAAATTCAGACTGTATCATCTTACAACAATCAAACTATCCTGTTTAAGGTTAGCAGCTCCTTTTCTCCCTCCCCCTCTTCCTTCCCCCTCCCTAATTTGGAAGTAGACTGTTCCATGACAGGGCAGCGTGGGTGGGTGTTCTGGGAATCTTGATGAGCGCTGGTTATTCTTACCAGGGCTACGTCAGAAGGAAACACAATTTTCCAACATGCAGGGGTCCAAACATCATGGAGGTAGGGTGGAGATCGCTTTTAAAATCAGTTGGTATAGAAATTTATGATAACATGTACACAGATATGTTTTCCAGCCAAGATTTTTCTGTGTTTTAGTACAGTTGATGATTTTCTAATGGAACAGGTGGGATACAGGCACTCCATATGTGGATGTATTGTAAGGTCTGGGTAATAGAACAGGGGAGCTGTTTTGTAAAGGTTTGAGTTTTGTACGTCAATCTTGCAAAAGTTCTAAAGCATTACTGAAAATTAGAATTTAATGTATGTCTCTATGTTATTCATTTCTTCCATATCACATGATATGGATGTTTTTGTACAGATTTCAGTAATCTAATATTACCCCATATGCTTTCAGGATGTGTGCATTATACATGTACACACCCTAGATGGTAGACTTTCATCTGTAGAGAACTTGATTTTTTCTCATTCAGACACTAGTAACTGTGTTTTTTATATTCTTGATTGATGCATTTGTACTAATCCTGTC
This sequence comes from Branchiostoma belcheri, assembly GCF_001625305.1. Taxonomy (NCBI): domain Eukaryota; kingdom Metazoa; phylum Chordata; class Leptocardii; order Amphioxiformes; family Branchiostomatidae; genus Branchiostoma; species Branchiostoma belcheri. Next base: position 2,366,268 of record NW_017804076.1, read on the forward strand.
GCTAAGATTATTTAGAATATTGCTCTTTGGATAGGGTTAAAAATTGCCATGTAAATATGTAGTGAGAAATGAAGAATCTAATGAACCTTAATGCTCTTTACACGTACCATATGGTATATCAAGGAGGTTCAAAAACCTCCTTGGGTACATCTAACAGTAGACATTCTGCTTTTATCTTCCCTGGGAGGATTAACAAAAAGTCAGATTGATGTAAATTAGTGTAAGGTTAGACATGTCTTACTTAGTCTAAGGTAATACCTGTCTTGAATACGTTATGTTTGACATTTGAGATTTTGGGGCAAAACTAAGTTAGTTTTCTCCTGTACCATATGCTATGGAAAATTGCTTAAAATTCTACATAAATGATTGTTATGTAACAACATTGAGGAATCTTCAAAAATGATCTAAGAATTCCACATGAATTTTTCCTAGGTTTTTAATGTTTCTTTTTTCTGTTTCCTGACTGATATTAACAAGAAGAAAACCAGAAAAACATTTTCTAAGCTATCAATATTATTCATACATGACAGTACAAAGTAGTACAAAATATACACAATTTTAATTTTCATGTCTATGTTCACTTTTAATGATGCATTGATATCTTCATTTAACCTGTGTCAAGCAAACCTAACAGTTCACACGGACATATTTGGACTTCTACAGTTCCCCTAAGCATTCTGAGGGTCAAGCGATTTTCATATTTTTACCAAAGTTTTTAAAATACTAGAAGGTTTAATAAAGAGTCAACCAAGAAATCTTGTTGTCATGGCCCACCTGTGGATTTGTATGCCAGACTCACCATTTCCTGTGAGTTGTTTTGACGTTATGCAAATGTCATGACGGCATCAGAGCGGGGAGTGCCAGACATGCACAGGAAAGTGGAGTGCCCAGATGACCATAAATGGGAAATTCTCTGCACACTTTTCTAATAACAGACACTAGTGGGTATTTTACGGCACTAGAAAGAACGGTGGAGTGTTTGAAGTTCACTTTGCAGACTAGCTATGGATCTTACTTAGACAGTCTATTAAAGGCGCTTTTTACCTTTCATTGGAAAAGAGATAATAAGAGGTGTTTGTGGTTGAAACAACTGTAGTAATGCAATGGAAAATATATCATTATATCATAGAAACATTAAATTCATGTTAACCACAAAAACTGCAAATATAAAATCACTGCTGATAGTTCATGATATACAGTTTCTCCTTTTACAAACCTTTTATGTCTTAGATAAAAGACACACACAGAAGATAAAAGGAAAAGATCCTGTATTCCTCACTAACTCACCAAAGGAAGTTCTGTATTGTTTGTGTTCATTTGAAGTGGATCAGTTCAATCCAACTAAGCTTACTTCAGTCCGCTGTGATCATTCTGTTCATATCATGAGAGGTGTTGTGGACAGATGATGGGCACATTTAATGGACCTGTTGTTGCTGCTGAACACTGCACACACTACCAGTGGGACCTGTCCTTGGTGCTGAACACTGCACACACTACCAGTGGGACCTCTCCTTGGTGCTGAACACTGCACACACTACCAGTGGGACCTGTCCTCGCTGCTGAACACTGCACACACTACCAGTGGGACCTGTCCTTGGTGCTGAACACTACCAGTGGGACCTGTCCTTGGTGCTGAACACTGCACACACTACCAGTGGGACCTGTCCTTGATGCTGAGCACTGCCAGTGGGATATAGTATAATATCACCAGATGGTCTTTCTGAACCCCCCAAGCATGCATAATAGATCCCAGAAATGTGTTTTTTCATACTGGATTAAATGTGCAGCAGTTTTACTTGACAAGTATAGCATCAGCACCATAACTGCAAATGATTTTTATTCCACCCATGTAGGCAAGAATCATCCTTGCATGAAAAACAGTCCAATTAGAGCAGCATTACGCAGACCTGGATGTCCTTTGTGTTAATGAGAATACTGCCGGCATACGGACAGCAATTTACACATTTGACATGTCATTGTGTAACTTAATGATATCAGCCATGTCAGACATACTTTAAGGTGCTGAATACTGACTGTCACAGTTATTTGGTTGTCCAAAATTCCTTGGGTATCCAGATTTAGGCTATGTTGATTTGATTATATGGATAACATGCTCATGAATTTTTGTCTGTTTCCAAAACAAAAACTTTTCAACCATACTGTAAATTGTATAAAGCAGCTGCAAAATGAGCAAATATATGCTGTTAGTTACAAAAAGAATATTGGAAAAGGATGCTAGTGTATGTCATAGAATGCCAAAATCAATTCCAAACGAAAAGACGGAAATGTGAAGAAATTAAAATGAAGATCTTTATTTGCCATACCATATGTTTTGTCATCTGTTCAACCTTCAGGACCATGTAGATTTCATAATGAAGGCAGCTTTTTTATTTGAACACTTGCATCAAATTTGGGGTTCCCAGAGGGTATCATCCATATAATCAAAACAACATGGCCTAACTACAAATTGCCATGTGCTAACTATAAGATCTTCCACAGGTAGTTGAAAATGGAGCCAGCCCACAAGCCTCTTGTTGACGAAGACAGCTTACCTTCAGGATACGCCTATCCCAGAACCCCCGGCATGAGTGTGCTCCTGGCCCTGCTGGGTGTGGTGGAGGTGCTGGGCGTGGCAGCCATCGCCATGGTGAGTTGTCATGGAGACTGCAGATCTCTATATAATTAAAATATAATCTATTTTCATTGAAGTCAGTTCTCTGAATTAAAAACCAGTCTACAAAGTTTGTGCCTGGCCCTCATCGAGCAAATTATCTTATAAATGTTTAAAAGCCATACAGATATACAAATAGTCGACAACACTATTTCACAAAATATGTTCTTAAATTCCACATCTATGGCACAGAATACTGTCTTAAGTAACCATGCAGGTTTAACAGACGTGCCAGGTGTGGTGTTGGCTATATCGCTTTGTGTTTGCCTTTGGAAAGTTCAGTTTTTGTCCATTTCTGATACTTTGACCTGAGATGGTAGATCTGTGGCTCAGTAGCCAGTGTTCAGAAGTTGAGAAGGGATCTAGCAAACTTCAGACACAGTCTTTTGCACCTTTCAGCTAGAGTAGTAAGGCCCAGGTGTGCGAGTATATCAGTATATCCAGTGTACTTAAACATCGACTGAAACATTTCTGTGTTCTCTCAGGTGTGCTACTGGGCAGCTCACTATAGAGGAGGGTTTGCCTGGGACGGGAGCGGCCAACAGTTCAACTGGCACCCTGTCCTCATGGTGGTGGGGCTGGTCTTCTTGTATGGCAATGGTGAGAGTCTGGGAACATCTCGCTGCAAAGTTGCAGGAAAAATTTTTAAAAATTAGGTCAAAAATACAAAATACATGTGAATGTCGCAACTGCCTAAATTCAACTTGTAACTTCCGATGCAACTTCATTAAGATTCGGTAAAAAATACATGATAAATCAAGAAACTGGCTTAATTCTTTTAAAAGTGAGACGGTACAGATGCTACCTTTCATCCATAGTGAAGAAATCACTTTCTCAGTGACATAGATAATCATTCTTTGCCCTGGCCCTGTACTAATGATACTCAGAGTAGTTCATGGTCATTTTATTTTGCTTCATTACTCATTCTTGCATTGAAAAATTTGCTGAATGTTCAACAATGTTGGTAGTAATCTCTTTATTGTTTTGTTTTAGTTTATTTTAGTTTGTTTTCCCACCCTTGTTTTAACAGTAGTGCTCACACCTTCTTTTTACCTGCCTTTTGTTTTATTTTCCTTTGTTTTGTTCTGCTCAGGTATCATCATTTATAGATTCTTCCGTCGTCTACGAAAGAGAGAACTGAAAATAGCTCACGCTTCATTTCACTTGGCTGCCTTTGTGTTCTCTGTTATTGGTTTGGTGGCTGTGTTTGCGTTCCATAATGCTGTAGGCCTGGCTAATGTGTACTCTCTTCACTCCTGGTTGGGAATTGGCACTGTTGCACTCTTTAGTTGCCAGGTTTGTCCATCTTTACCTTCACTAGCCCTCCTGACTGCCCTATCAAAATGTGGTACAGTCCAAATTCAAGGCATTTTTTAATGCGTTCGGAGTGTTCCACATTGAAGATGGGTATAGGCAGGGTAGGTTGCCATGAAATGAACAAGAATATGGGGCACAAAGGAAAGTATTGGTCATGCCAAAGCACTGCCAAACATTTGTCTCAAAACAGAAATATACTAAAAAGACACTTTTTATACAACTTCACACCAAGGAGGTTTAATACATACTTTTAAACCTTCTTGTTCACTTACAGACTCATTCATGTTTTAACCCTCAATTTCATTAAGAAACAGAAACACCTCAGACAAACTCTCAACAATTGTGGCCTACCAAAGGTTCACTTTCCTTAGTCTGTCCCATCTTCATGACCAGTTTCTTTATATATTAAAGTGCATGTAGATAACCCATGACTGTGTCCTTTCTCCCCAGCGATACTGACGTACCGCGTGTTCCGAGACCAGGTGAAGTTTGGGGTGAAAATCCTCCATGCTGTTCTCCAGATGACGGCGCTGATATTGTCCATCATGGCTCTGGTGGCCACATTTGATTTCCACAATGCTAACGGCATTGCCAACATGTACAGTCTCCACAGCTGGGTGGGGCTGACTGCGGTTATCCTGTTCGCCTTACAGGTACCGCCGTGGTGTGGTGTGGTCTGGTGGGGTGCACTGGTGGTGGTTTCTGTCTCTGGTCCCATTCATGTAAAACTGTGGAAGCAGTGAAGCAGTAAGGCCAAGGAAAAACATGTTCCCTGACTAACCCGAACTAAAACCCTCCGCCACTAGCTCGACCACTGGCAAGGGACATAAAATTTTCAATTGGAGGTCAAATTGAAAGAGAGTCCCTGCCTACCAGCCCTAATTATATCAGGACTAAAACTGGAAACATGGCATTTTTCCCTAGTATAGTCCTAACCAATTCTATATATACATTCTTGAAGACACTTATTTGCTGCCCAAAACAATTCAGTAACTGATTCTTCCAAACTCCTGCATTGATAACATGAAGTCTTCGGTGTGACTTTCACAGTTTTAAGATGGAGGGATGTCTATTGTTCTTGTTGCACGATATCCTTGCTGCATGATGTACCCAGACAAGATAACCATCATTTCATGTTTTCATTTCATAGATGTTGTCTTTGTTCAGATGGAATCCTCACTGCATGGTGTTACATGTCACATTTACCTCTTAGATGAGATGTTACTCGTGGCTTGTTACCCAAATTCTTCCCTCATAGATTCTTAATGCTGGTTAGACTATTCCACTGGCATGTGCATGTGGCAAGTTTATGAAGTTGTTTAAATTAATTACAGCTTTTCTGTCAGAAATAGGAAACATATTCTGTAGCACTTACCGCATGTGGTATATAACTTGTAGTTATAATAGACTTTTGTAAAAATTGTATCAAATACACATTACATGTTTATTGTCACCACTAACCCCCTGTTTTTGTTTTAGTATGTTTTGTTATGTTGTGTTCAAGTTTTTCATGTTTTAATTTGGACATCTGACAGCAAATTAGTCTGAATGCAAGTCTTCTTAGCTTTAGACCACTGTTGGTATTGTTACGTGTATGTAGCAAGAGTGGACTAAAGCAAACAAGACTGGCAACCAGGCTAACAGCAAACCTGTCAGTATAGTTTTTTAGTCATGTTTTTGTAACTGTATTAAGAAAGTTCTTTTTCAACGACTAGTGGGTTTTTACATCCATCGTTTCAGTGACCATCTGTCACCTTCTTCAGAGCAACAACACAGCAGCAACAACACCTTGCTTCAGTATGAATCAGAACCAGTCATTGTTGACCTGGAGATAGATGGTCACTGAAACATTGGATGCAAAAACCCACTGTTTGTTGAATAAAGAAACTTCTTACATGCTCTCTTGCCAACATGATAAAGTTATTCATGGAAAACTGTGCCTGTTTCCCAGTGGGTGCTTGGGGTGTCCACCTATCTCCTGCCGTTTGCCAGACGCTGGATCCGTACCTGGTTCATGCCTTACCACCGCTTCCTGGGTCTGATCATCTTTGGCATGTCCATCGCCACTTGTCTGATGGGTCTGACGGAGAAACTCCTCTTCTCCATGTAAGGATAATCACTTCTGAATACTGTCAACATTGATAGAAAGGATGAATGAGTATGTGCTATGATTTTAGCTGTTTGAGACATAGTTGTGTCTACTTTTGCAGAAGGAAAACATATTGTTTTTGCTCAGTTTCTTTTTCTTCCTTCATCTTCTTCTTATCCAAACAAATAAAGTCAATAACCTTGACCGGACGTCTGTCACCATGGTAACTGGTGCTGTAGCAAACACCTGTGGTGTTGGGTTACATTTTGTTGTCATAGTTTTTCTTCTATTATGTTTATGTACATGCGACTTGCTCCGTGTTTTATCAATAAACCAAGTACTAGTACTACATGTACTACTACTACTGCAGCTACTACTACTACTACTGTAACAGCAGCCATTCTTATAGATTTCTAACGCTGTATACCTACTAATCTTTTGTCGCTCATTTGTCTCTTGCAACCTTATGGATGAAAATTATGCCATCCTAGGGAGTAAGTGGTCTTAATAACTTTTTTCCTCCAACATTTCGTATTTCTTTGATCTTGCTTTGACCTTGATTATACGTACTTTCATCACGTTACTGTGACCTTCAAAAGCTATTCCGTACTATACTGACACCTGCCCCCCTCCCCACAGTGCTGACACCTACAGTACCTTCCCACCAGAGGGCATCCTGGTCAACTGCCTAGGTCTCATCCTGGTGTTGTTTGGAGGGTTTGTCGGCTTCATAGCCACAAAGGAAGAGTGGAAACGCCAGCCACTGGCGGAGGAGCAGCCTATCAACATGTCCATAGAGTAGGGGCTATGTATGGGGTAAACTGAGTTAACTGGACTAGCAGTCTGAAGAGTAGAGTATGGAGAAAGTGTAGAGCATTGTCTTTGTATGTATTTTGATGGCCTGAAATCCTGATGAAGTACATTGCAAGAAATCCTATCTTTAAGCACACTTAAACATGTGTAAAGGTACAGGTGAACGATGAAACAAACTTTACTCATGCTTAAAGAATGGGTTTTGCCCATATGTACCAAACAAATTCTCCTTGATTCACAATCCCGTTTCTAGCTCCAACTATTTTTTTCTATGCTATGTTTTTTTAATGGAAGGATTTTTGTTCCTTTTACTGTGATGCTGTGGAGAGCACATATCACAAAATCTTTGGGCCCTAATAAAGGCATTGTGACGTCTTCAGGAATATGTATCTCCAGAAAATATCTTCTGATTTGAAATTTATCTCCTTTATTTGACAAGCATCTAACAGTAGTAACTTTTTGTAACACTTAGATGACACAGTCAGACTCTGTGTTTCAATTGTTGCAACTTTTTGTGCCATCCTCAGGCACAGTTAAGCTAGTTTGTCATCTTGGTAACATTGTTTGGAGGTTAAGTGGACACTCTACAGGTTATATCAAAAGTGTTCTCATATGATGAATAAACTACAACTGTATTTCAAGAAAGGAATGTCATACAGAATATGGAAGAGATTATAAATGTTCTTGCCATGCCTCTATTCAGGAAAACCAAGGACATTGTAATGATGAAGGCCATAACCAGAGTTTCAGCACCAAGGACAGAACCGTAATCTGAATTTCAGTCCTTAGGAAAACCTATTCTTTGACTAGTTTAGTTCTCGTGCATTTTGAATATGTAGGAACTGTTAAAAACTCAAGAACAGGAGCTACAGAAATTCAGTACAATCAATCTGAAATCTCTGTTAGTAGAACATCAAAATACGCTGTACAATGTCAGTGGAAAAATCAATTACTAGTACTTCTCTCAAATCTTTGTTTGCTTTTGGTTGTCTTTTTTTTCTTTTGAGCTTGAAAGACCATGTTATATAACTATTTAAGGTACAACTTAGAAATAGTACTGGGCTTTCTCTGCTATTGAAAGTGAAAGTAGTGTAATGATGCCATTGTCCTGATGAACTTGTGTAAAATGCTGTGATGTACAAATACTATAATTGTGCAATGTGAAGTTTATCTCATGATGTGCCTTGTGTTGTGAGTGTTTAAATGTATCAAGAATCCACAATAGCACTGTAGTAGGGTCTACTTTGTCAGCTACAAGAAGGAGTGGTAAAAATTACAAATTACGAGAACCCAAAATAGTATTTATTCCCCAGAAAACCATCATCATGTACAGTGTTGCCAGACCATGATTGTTGGGAATGTATTATACAGAACATGACAGACTTCAGTAATTTGGTCCATGATATTATTTCTATAATCTGATGAACTAAGGGTCAATAGATATTATTCGTTGATGAATCTGTTGTTTTGTTTTGTTTTGTTTAACATATCATGATCATTAAGCGTTGCTGTAGAACTTTGTTTTCAGCAAAGACATCAAAGCATTTAGTTCAGATCTTAATCACCGTCATCTGCATTTAGATCATAGCATGTGACCACTGGACTGGTTTAGGCCATGATTTGTTGATTTACTGACTGAGAAATGGTTGATTCAAAGTTCAAGATGTATTCATTGAAATCTTGCAGTGAAACTGAATTTTAAAATGGGCGACATAAAGATACAAGTAACACCAAGGCTAAAAAGCATTCAACTGCAATGTTTGGTACATAATTCTGCTATTGCATGCTATGATAAAAAAAACTGATATAAGCGTACAAATTTGCTATCAATACACTGTTGTTATGATTCTTCGATACTTTTTTTAGAAACAAACTTGCCATTAAGTGACAAAAGGTAGTTGACAACCTCGTGTATTCAGAAATATGAAACATAGCGTGATGTTTTACTCTAGCCAAAACTAACACTGAAAATCATTCCATGTATCTCAGAGGGGTAAAATATAAGTGTAGCTTTAGAGCTCATGGCACAAGCCTAGATATACACTCTACCCAAGTGCCACAGACTAGGTCATCATGAATGAAGATGTATTCTGTATTTTGTGGATGTAGCAGTATTTTTGATGAAGAGTCTACATATCTAACCAAGAACGTGCTGAAAAATGTTGTATGCACAGTGGAAGTCACAAATAAGATATGCCGAGTGTCAATGTCAACAAAGAATAAATGGATATATTGCAAAATCATTTCTACAGCTAGTGTGAGTAAATTTTCTTTTCTGGTGGTAATAATAGTGGCGACCACACCAAGATGATAAGTAAATAACAACGTGCATTGATTTTTGCCTCCAAGCAGATCATACGGTGGCAATTGCAAGGCAGTACCCACTGGCCAGAGCACCCCGACCAATCTAATCTGGACATTGCTCCGAAATTGGTACATTCCTCACAAAATCGGACATTCCTCCAGGTTTGAGCGTACACTCCTCCAGGTGAGCGGACGTTCCTCCAGTTTTGAGCGTACGTTCCTCCAAAATCGGTACACTTCTCCGCGTGATTGGATATTTCGCCGACACCCCCGCCGGCCCGTGGAATTACCGGGTACGGCTTGAAATTTTCGCGGGTACGGCACGAATTTCCGGGTACGGCCAGAATTTTTGAGCGGGTACGGCTAGAATTTCCGGGTACGGCTTGAAAGGAGTTTGATGGGGGTGGAAGTGCAGTGCATGGATCAAAAGCGATTTCTAGCAGTTCGATGCAGGACTGCAGCAATACATTGGCAATGCACCACTGCAGTGATGTGGGCGCTTTTGATGGCGATTTTAACGTGTTCAGAACTATGGAAGCAGGGTTTCTTCTGAATAGAAAGGTAAGTGATAGCCTTCTGAAAAAAAAATTGATGGAAGGGGAGGGCGTCAGGGAAAGGGTGTTATCTACACAGAGGGCGAAAAAAATGCCCAAAATTTTAACGTTTCTCAAACATTCAAGGTTTGCATTATATTGTTATAAGGGGACATCAAACTGAGAAACACTCGATACAATATTTCGTTCGTTAAGCATAAGAGCAATTTGAAATTCAGACCTGTGTAAAGTGTGTATTGTGTTAAATCCGTTAAAACAACTAATGCTGTCATCTATTGAAGTAAAGGATTAAAGGAATTTTTTTAGGTTGAATGACATGATATATATTTAAGGCAAATAATAATATAATGACAATAGCGCTGGTCTTTTACGTTATAAAGCTTAACAAAGAAATGCAAATTATGATGATTAATTAACAGATGGTAAGATCATACCGGTGTTTAATCTAATTTTATTAATTAATTGAGAATATGCAAATTATGGTGATTCCTTATCAGGTGGTAAGACCACGCTGTGCACAGGAGGATGGCGAGTCACAGTGCATGGAACATCGGAAAGAGCTCTGCGGGAAAATTCGTCTTGGAAGACGCACTACATCCGATTTAAGTGGTGAGTCGCACTTAACATTGTCCTTTAGATAGTTGTGACTATTTGGACCGAACGTTTGTATTGAAATGAAGCTAAACACACACACAAAACACAGAATGGCGTGAATTATTTGTGGCGACCGGGTTTCCTGGGTTTAAACCTGCACTTCGTAAAACGGCCGTTGTGGGGCGTTTATATGTATGCCATCTTTTCCATATGACAGTGTGCTTGAATGTTTTTGAACTGATGTTTGAAATGCATTTAATTTTTGTTGTAAAGGTAACTGTTCTGAAATGAGGTAATTCGTGTCGGATTCAATTTGCCATTGGCTATAATAGAATGATAATTATCGAATATTCTGTCAACATGTGTGACAATTATGTTAGATTGTTTTGATGTGATTACCTCCATGAAATGTTTCATGGAGGTTATATTTTCAGTTGCGTTTATCTGTCCGTCTGTCCGTCCGTCTGTCTGTCTGTTGGTCAACAAGATAACTCAAGAACGCCTGGATGGATTGGTTTCATACTTGGTGTGTTGGTAGGGTGTGACGAAAACTAGAAATGATTAGATTTTGGTCCCCCTAGTGGCTTTCCTTGGTACTGCAGCGCAACTTCCGGTTTTGATATCTCGCGATCTGGACATGCTAGGGTCATGAAACTTTGATGGAAGGTAGCTCTCGTGCTTGGGAAGAAGTCATATGAGTTTGGGCCCCCTAGTGGCTTGTTCTGGAACTGCAGGGCACTTTCTGGCGAAATGTTTAAAAGCCAATAAGTCCAGACAGGAACAACATATTTTCATTATTTTTGGTGTGTAGGTAGCTGAGAGAGAGATGTACATAATTAAATGCAAATTATGCAAATGAGGACTTTATTTGCATAATTGATGAGGAAATTCTATAATTACAGTGTTTTACATTATACTACTTACATACATGTAATGTATGTAACCTATGGCAGGTGTACTTCAACAGATAATTATGCAAATGATGACCTAATTTGCATAATTAATGCGAAAATTCTATGATTTCGTAATGGTGAATGATGAGAATGTCATACTTGGGACATCTGTAAGTTAATCAAAAGTTAACATACATCACGATGCATATATCATGTTAATGCAGAGGTCATTTGCACAATTAAAGAAGAAATTTACATGTACATATCAAGATCATATTTCATGGAGGTATGAGATCTCGGAATTCTAGTAATTTATGTGAAATGTATCTTAAGTGTGTGCTTGAATGTTGTTGAACTTATGTTTGAAATGCATTTCACCTTTGTTGTAATGGTAACTGTTAATTAGGTATTCCATGTCTGATTCCATTTGCCATTGGCTATGATAGTATACTATGATGTTTCTTTAATATTCTGTCAACATGTGTGTTGTCATATTGATGTTTTGATGTGATAATTTTATGTGAAATGTATTTCAAGTGATTTTATATGGTCATGATATTCTATGTGTACCTTTGCTTGAATATTCACTCTTAAACAAAGCATAAACTCTTGCCCCCAACCCAAGGCAGGTTTTAGAACTTAAACAAATGATGTGTATATTGTTTAATGCTCTGTGAATATTATAACTTAGCCTGTGATCTTTCTGAATGTGTATTTCTTTTACATCCAAGGCTTGACATTGTGGGACTTGTCAGCTATCCTGTGTTCCTGTCCATTTTCCTGGAGGACCTGCCAGTGTTCCTGATATTCCAGGAGGGGCCGTCAGCTATCCTGTACCTCACCTGTACACCTGTTCATATTCCAGGAGCGAGGGTTTGTCTGCGTTTCTGAGGGACCTGTCACCAGCTATGAGACAAGAGAACATCGGACTTGACTGTGAGTCAACTTTCATTTATGAACCCTTTCAAAAATGGGGTCTGCATGCCGCAATGCGTAATCAGCTATTTTAGTTTTGCATAATTAAGTCGGGTTGTTCTATTCACCATTTAACTTTAATAATTATATGTTCTAAAGTATGTAGTAAAACGTATAGTATATAAGTGAACTGTAATACGGGGTCGTTGCTTTGCAGAATTTCACACCTTGTCATTTGCATACTTAATGAAGTCGAAGATTTGACATGAAAAGTAATCTACGTGGAACCAACCTGAACAAATATAAATTGCGGTTGCTGCCTTACTTAAGCGCGCAAAGCATAATCGGGACCTCCCATGCAGACCCTTAGAAATGACAATGAAAGATGTTGGGAAAGGGCATCATCATGTTTGCGAAGTGTTTTTCATTCTAAATGCCATTGTAGAAACTCAGCTAGGCCCTCCCTGCTATTTGTTGTCATTTCTGAAAGAGTTCACATTCCTAACTAATATCTAGTTTAAGTTTGTGACTGACAATTTTTGCAAATAAAAACAGAGAACACAGTACATTTTCCTATTGAGGAGAGCACTAATTGCCTGCTTTTCCATTCTGTATAGCAATGGGATATATTTTCAACAGCATTTGTGATCTTCTTCATTATGATCCACATCCACCCGTTTAAAAACCATTTCTATTTATAATAATGAAAATTATCTTTCATGTGAAGAAAATAAAATCTACATGCATGGTTATACAAAACAATCAATAAAGCAGCAATCTTTAGTCAAATAAAAGCATTCAAATATGAAAAAAATTATCTAAGATAAAATGAAGAGACATTTAATTATGATCATGAATTCTAGCCGTTTATAACTTAATAACTGCTGAAGATATACATGCACAGTCAAGATTTGGCGTTTGTTGATATCTGCAAAATTTTTTTCTGATTTTTCAAATAATACTATCATTTGTAATAATGACAGTACTAAAGGCAAAGTGTTGTAATTTTCAAGGAAAGTCCAGAATGGAATATAAAATGTTTAAAACAACCACAAAACTGTATTATGATTTGCCCTTTTTTCAAGTTCTTTCTGAAAAAGAAATTAGAAGAAAAAAAACATTGAAAGATGACTAAAATTATAATTTTTAAGCATTCAAACACAGTCAAAAATTAGATCAAGGAGCTTACAGGGGACTATAAGCTCAGATTAAGATGAAACAAAGAGAGACATCTTTGTGTTGATCATGATCAAAGGAATAAGAATTTATTCTTTGAATCATAATATCCACTTTTGACCCTGAGCGCTCTAAATCTCTAAAATATATTATAAACAATGTGATTAAATATGTACTTTGCTATATTTTTCCACTGCAATGTGCTTGCAATTATGAATTTGCAAAAAGCACAAAAAAGCATATATATTAAATCTAGACTCTGATTTACCTATAAGATTCTATACAGTCTGGTTGTCAAATAGCAACAAAATTTAACTAGCAGATTTATATTCATATTAACAAAATATACAAAATTCCAAAAACTTTTCTTTACAACTTTTTTAAACAATGATGGAGTGGATTTTTGGGAGCTGGTCACATAATGATTGTTAGAAATATGTGCTATTTCTTTACAGAAAATGGAAAAGGCAAAGTTGTGTTTTCTTTCTGTATGGTGAAATGTACTACAGGTAAACTGTGAATGATAGTTGAAAGGGAGGAATTGAATTAAGGAATCAGCAAAACAAAGCTCTTTCTGCAAGGAGTTATTGTATAATCCTGTAGTTTTTAATTCTTTAATATAGTCAAGTCACAGATAGTTTAGGTTGTACATGTATAACCACTGAGGTTAAACATCAATCTTAGAAAACTAAACACTATAGTTACAGTGAGAGGTTGATAAATGTCCAGTGACCAGCAGGTACGACCTTGACAGTGGTTCAGGATCTCTTTCCTGGTCCTAGTGGTCTCTGCAAAAGATTGAACATTAAATAGGATCATTATGTGACTCTCCATTGGCTTTTTAAGTTTAAAGCAGTGTGTCGTTTTAGTGAATGACCAAAAACGACCACTCTGGAGCTGTCCTGGTCACACGAATCTGATTTTTTTCTGTGGTCATGTCCAGATTGTGCTCCCATTTATTCATCAAGTTTGAAGCAAATTCATCAATCTGAAGTTATATAAGTTGACAATTTTACTTCCATCTTTTAAGCGAATGACCATCCTGCAAAATTATTGGCCCTTGCTCAATTACTGAGCTAAAAATCCTGACCACCACAAACAAATAGGTGTAACCTGAATTCCTGCGAAGTTACCATGCTGTACACGATTTTAAAGTATTGTATTTGGCAAAGTATTATGACGTATATTTTGTCAAAAAAAGTACTTTAAAAGCGTGTACAGCACGGAAACTTTGCAGAAATTCAGGAGACACCTATTTGAACAAAGGGACAAAATTTTGCAGGGTGTTAAGTCAGGTCATTCCCTTGAAAGACGGAGGTAAAACTGTCAACTTTTAATTATAAAACTTCAGATTGATGAATTCACTTAAAACTCTGGCGGATTAACAATTAGCACAATCTGGACATGACCACAGCAAAAAATTTCAGATTCGTGCGACAAGGACGGCCCCAGAGTTGCCATATTGTGGTCATTCACTAAAAAGACGCTCCCTTAAAAGTCATTAAAATAGGTATAAACTAAATGATACTGTAGACTGTTGAGTGACAGCCGCTGAGTTGACACATCATGTAAAGCTTTCTACTAATGAAATGTACCCCACATCAAAGTTACAAAAGTTCAGGCAGTCAGGACAGGCAGTTTTGAGTGAGTGTGAAAATTTGGGTAGGTTTTAAAATAGCTGATACTGTTGCTGAATGTACTGAATAATAGGTCTAGTTTTGTTTTGCTGATTCCTTTTTAAGTCAATTTTCCTGCCAAAAAAAAACTAACTGGCACCCTCACCTGGTTAATTAATTGGATTAAAGTTTTCCCGCCAAAAAACTTAGTATATAGAACACTCTAACCTTGAACTTGTGCCCCCCTCCCCACACTTGCCCTCTCTCCCACAACCCACACAGCATGTTAGTTTACACTGTTCCAACACTTTGTACATGTAACGTCTCCAAACATGTAGTGACCAGACTCTGCTACCCAAACAATTCGTTGATCGAGTGCAGTTTTTCTGCCACTTACACTTTAGAATAATCTGTCGCTCTGCTTGTCAGTCAATTGCACTGGTATACTGATGTGTCGAAGCATCAATGTCTCCGAAAAGACATCCCCCGGGGAGTACACTTAGTGCATTGACTGACAAGCAGAGCAACAGATTATTCTAAAGTGTAAGTGGCAGAGAAACTGCACTCGATCAAGTAATTGTTTGGGTAGCAGAGTCTGGTCACTACATGTTTGGAGATGTTGCATGTACAAAGTGTTGGGACAGTGTAAACTAACATGCTGTGTGGGTTGTGGGAGAAGGCAAGTGTGGGGAGGGGGGCACAAGTTCAAGGTTAGAGTGTTCTATATACTAAGTTTTTTGGCGGGAAAACTTTAATCCAATTAATTAACCAGGTGAGGGTGCCAATTAGTTTTTTTTGGCGGGAAAAAGGAATTAAATGTGGCCGGCTAAGATACATACTAGTTTTTTGGCGAGAGATTTTTGGGCAATTTGGCATTCCAGTATACTAAAGAGAATGATTAAGTTTTTTTGGTGGGAGAATTTCAATCAATCTACGGGTTCACAGAATATAAGTGTGTAAAGGTCGAAGGCAGGCAATTTGGCATATTCAACTAAACAAAATCAAAATTTTTTGGTGGCACTTAACATGAATTCAGGTTAACAACGTGGAATTAAAGCAGCCGACCAAGATACTGGGTTTCTGGTGGGAAAATTTAAGTGTAAAGGTCAAAACTGACAATTTGGGGACAATTTGGCATTCAACTATATGATACAAAGGATTTTTCAGTGTCTTTTGTCATGGAATTAAATCCGCCAGCTATGATTAACGTTAAATGGCTCCTAATGGAAACAAGACATGCCAACCCTCAGAGTAGTGTGAACTGGGCAAGAGAGAGAAATGCGAGTGTGAGTGCAAGTGTGTGCGCCTGAAGGCATGTGGAGTGTTGTCTCGTGTTAATAAAGAAAACATACTCACACCTCCCCATCTAATCTTTTACACAGGTTGAGATCTGCCGACAAAAGCCTGTCCTTCCTCCTGCTACAGTCCAGTCTCCGGATCATCCACAATGTCATCTTAAAGACAGAGGAACAAAAGTCAGTGTATTGAAAGCTGCCACGTCTGGCCTTGCTATGAAATGTCTACAATGTCGTGCATTGTTCACACCAATTATTTTACAGATTTTTGCAGAAAATCAATAAAGCAATGCAGTCTGGTGAAAACAAGAAAAAAGTTCTCCTGGCATTCTTTGATACTCTAAATACAATAGGATCCACAAAGTCAAGATACTGGGCTCTGGTTTACAATTCAAGTTATGAATTTTCAATCAAATTACTGCATGGATAAATGGAAAAATTATAACTGTTACAGTTACTGAAACAACATTAGGAAGACAAGGGTTTTCGTCCGTTGGTACCAAAACGTGAGCATACTTTTTGGAAATCATAAAAAATAAAGCAGGCAAATCTGAGAAAGAAATCTAATTGGTGTGGTCTTAAAGAGTTACTGGAAATCACAATTTTTCACAGTAATTTTACATTCACGTTTTTTTTGGGTCACTTCTGTACCGCAATTACGGTGAACAAATAATTTGCTAACTTTCTTTTTCCTGCACTTGCCACCTCTGCAAACAAAGTAATTTGTGTGTCACCAACTAGAAAAGATTGCCTGCAGCAAAAAATTATTTATACATGTACCCAGTAAATCGAACGTGTAAAATGCAGAATTAAATAAGTCTCACCTAGAGCTGTGTACCGGTACGCAGTACCGATACTGTACCGGAAAAATTGATTAGGTACAGGTCCAAAATACCTAATCCCTCAGTACCGGTACTGTACCTAAACAATTTCACACCAATTTTATGCCTATTTGTGACCTCAAATGTTTAAATAGCTGGTTAACAATGGGTGCCTGTGTAAGGACAGTGTGTTCATGAAAACAAAAACATCTTAGTTTTGCCTATATTTTATCTGAGCATTCGCCATAAACAAAGAATAAACCTTAACTATCAAGTTTATTTATGTTTATTGAAGGAGTTCAGAAGAGCATATAAATTGGTCGAATTGTTCAGGTACAGGTTCAGGTCCGGACCTGTACCTAAACCTGTGTACCTGTACCTGTACCTGTACCTAAAATTTGTTTAGGTACACAGCTCTAGTCTCACCTGATACTCTTGTTTAGAGGTCCTCAAATCACCAGGTCTGGTCTGGTCTGGTCCAATCCAGCCTCGTCAGGAGTATTCACTACTGCATCAGTCAGCAGCCACCTATTAAACTATATAATATTGTAAGTTACACACTTGTCACAAATGACACCAAGTACATTTGTAAATGGTTGGTAAAATACAGGAAATCTGATTTTCTCACCTGATACATATCTGGAGTCTTCAAATCACCAGGTCTGGTCTATCCAATCTTCTCTGGTCAGTCTCAGACAGCAGTCACAATCAGTCAGCAGCCACCTAACTATACAACATTACAAGTTACACACTTGTCTCAAATAACACCATGTAAATGATAGGGTTATTACGNTGCCTTGTTTACCACGTTTGGGCATGAGTCATCACAATGGAATGCAGGGCATCAACCAATAGGCATGCAGCTTTCCTCTATACTTCTTGCTGATTGGCTGTTGGGATTTAACTTGATTAACACCTGCACAGAAGCATTTCCATACTGACAGTATGTCTGTATTCAAGTGTTTTGGTAGGTATTTCAAGCTTTCCTGCTCCAGCATTGGAATGCCGGGCATGGACTTTTTTTTTTATTTTGAAAATCAACAGTTTGCATTATACAATTAAAAATCCTAACCAATAAAGTAGGGAATAGCTATCCAACTGTTGTTTTAGCTGTATTTTACTTCATATTATAGTTATATCAATGTAAATCATTGTTTTCCCTTGTGTTTCTCATTCTTTCCCTGCCATGTGGTAAAATGTGGTGAACCCATCGCTGTATTTGCTCCAAAGCAAATATCGGCCTTTCTAGTTCCAAAGATGTTAACTGACATTAATATTTTAAAAAACTAAACCAAATCCTATTTCTCAAACAAATCACATATTGACACAGCTGAACAAATAAAAATGTGATCATGTTTATAAACTCCACTCAAAAACAATTTTTGAGAGACACTCGGGTCACGGTACTAAGCGTGATAATCTCTAATATCTCATCTGATTCTCCCAATAGGGTCTTTACAATGACAGCATCCAACCGCACATACATAGAAACAACAATATTACACAAGAAACCAATTAAAATTCGGAAAATTTCTCAGTAATGTTTGAAAATTAACCTTACTAAAATATAACTGAATTTTTATTTCAGTTGTAGCCGAAAAAATATTTTTCATGCGTTTAAAGTATCGTTTTAGCACTGTAATATGTACTTATTACATGTATCTATACATTTGGATGCTATCTTGACCTTTGACCATTGTTATTGTGAAAACAGGTCGGCCATGTTGTCTTTCTCGCCGTGAATTTTCGAGCCGTTTTTTCGAGCAAATTTCAACCGTTTTAAACATTTTACGGCCTCAAAAACTCATATAACGAGGAAAACAAGTTGTAGTTGTTATTTTCATGCGTAACATTTCTTCTGGGGATGGATTATTTTTCCGTCGAGCTGCCGAAAACTTAGCGCCATGCCGCAACCATGCGATCGGGCGCGGCCGGCCGGCGGGAGTTTTACTTTGTATCGGTGAGCTTTCGCAATGTAAACAAAGACAGTCGGAGTTGTTTACATGAAAATTTTGTTGTGAAACGCCAGCGGGGTGTCAGATTTTCTACCAATGACAACGTTTTCTTTGTGGCGTCATGGCGAGATCGACAATTCATCGTCAATTCACAGGATTGTGCCGACAATGGAATTGAATAGCGGCCCGATCCGTGCAATTAGCGCTCGATCCACGCCGCCCGACCGAAGAAAATTGGAATGACGAGCACATTTATCGGGGATAAAATCCCCAATTTTGAAAACCGACCGCTAGCCGCTCGAAATTTTTGGTCGGCCCAAAAAAAGGCTAGGGTCGGGGGGTTTTTCATAGGGTCGGTCGGGTAACCGGAAACACAACATTTTTTTTCCTAGGCCCAATCCGCTACAGTATATTATTACTACACGTATTCAGAAATGGGATAAAATACAAATGTTAACATGTCACTTCAGAGGATGATTTTGACATAAGCTGAAGACGTAGGAAGCTACAAGCATTATCTCTGTTGAAAGAGAATGTACTTGTTTGTTTGTTTACCTTCTGTGCCTCCAGTGCAGCGACCCACTGCTCCCGGTGGTCGGTGTTGTCGGAGCGGAGGTACCATGTCGTCTCATTCACCGTCACATCAAATCTGTTCTCATCAAACTCATGGGGCTGGGGAAAAAACATGATGACGAATGGGTGAATTTGGTCAGGTCTGTGCGTAGAAGAAAGGGTCTTTCAACTAACTTCTCATCAGACGAACTTCATGTAATCATGACTTGTTCTTCGGCAGAAAAGGGGTGTTTTTTTATTTACTAAATCTATCAACAGGCGTTGAAGTAGCCCTGATGTTTTCCATCTTTCTAGGCTGCTGTCTCCTGGGACAGTTTATCTGATGAGATTCCACAAATCATCTGCACAAATTGTTGGCATTCCATGCTGGACCCCCTGGTCTTTGTTGGTTTGTTAGTACAAAGGTACATGTAGTTACTGGTAATATCCAAATACATTTTACCTCCATGTACAATTTACCTACAAAACAAAACAGTACAGTCCATTTCAGGACAAAATAAACATTTCCATGTAGGTCTGTAACTAATTGATTCAACAGGTTGACTTCAGGCTCAGCAGCCATACTAAAATAGGAAACAAGTGTCCTGAAATTAAAAACAGGCTCTCTGGGGAGCAGGAACATTCTAATCTACATTTACATGTACAGGATGGGTCAAATACCTGAGACCTTGCAAGTGTGAATAGTGTGATAACCTGTAAAAAATTTCTATGTCGCCTTTTAAAAATCAGTCCTGGCACAAAATAGATTTAAAATCAGATCACTCCAACTTCCAAGTAAAACCATCTGAAAAAAGGAGGAAGAGAGCATCCCCAAAATATTCCTATAATCCCCAACAGGTTTTGGTAGTGAAGAAAAATCATTAACTGTTGATGACCCACATGATAGCATATCATCTCTGGATGAATGAGTCTCATGTATTTCTGTATTCATGACGTCAGAGAGTTAAGTACCATAGTCACTGCCAGACATCATCCATCTAAAGCATGCAAGCACAATATGTATTTCTACCCTGGTTCATAACTCTGTCTAGACTTGGAGGCTCCAATCATTCAAGTACTGCATTTATTTGTTGTATATTCATATTGTTAGTTTCATACAAATCAGTTTCAATAATCAACCTGTCAGCTACAAAAAAGCATATTTCTTATCTCCCTGAAGCATTTTCAAGGGTTAGACCAAGGAGCTTTCATCAAGGATTGCCACTTTGTAACATGAAAGCATAATATACAGTGCACATCTATCTTCATGCACAGGGCGACCTCTGTAAAAATGAAAGCGTCCCCGACGGAGAAACGCCCGTCCGACGCCGTCCCTGTCCGTCCTTAGCGGGAAACGGCGTCCTGACCGTCCCAACACAGTTGGCAGCGTCCACAAACTCCTGCCGGACGGCCGTCCCAGAAATTAGTGACGGCACCCCGTCGCTCCCAGCCCGTCCTGAACCGTCCGGCATGGAAACGGGCGTTTATTAATTAATTGACACCACAGTGGCCGGCACTGACGTGCTTCACGATGTTTCCCACGGGGTTTTAGGCCTCTAACGCACATGCGCCAAGTTTGAAGGCGCTAGATTTAACCGTCAGGCAGGGCTGGCTGGGGGGAACACAGTGCTCAGTCGATCTCAGTTTTTTCCATTTTGTTGGATTGTGTGCAATTTTGGAGGATGGATTTCAGTCATACAAGCAGCTATATCTTCCGTCGACACTGCACACAAGTTTGGGCAACTCCAGCGACTGACTAAAATGTCAAACGAGGTGTTCCAAGAATGTAAACAGCGGCCGCCTGAATTTCGGGGGTACGGAAGCAATGAGACTGTTTCGGCGATTTCTTTTCGAGGAGACTCGGTAAGTGGACAAGAATTTTTCGTTGTCAAATGTTACAAAGGAACTGTGTAAGACGGTGTTACAGCTACATCAGAACATTAGTCAATTCCAGGGGGTGCTGAGAAGTTCGAGGTTATATTTTGTTGACGTCCTGACCCCGAGTGCCCTCCCCACATTAAATTTTGTCACATAAACCGCCGGGCTGGTAACGGAAATTTCATGCTGTTTTAACGCCGAAAAATAAAAAGACGCAGACGAACGATTTGTAGAATAAATGTGTACAATACCTGCTGTTTTAATAAGTAATGATGATGCCGTAAAAATGTACATGTCATGAAAAATCTTACACAAAATCCAGCAAGTTCGGCCGCTGCATGGGAAGTCCTGACGTCACGGCTGCCATCTACAAACGCAACCGTCAATGTTGTTTTCATACGAAATTTTCAAGACGCACAAAAACTACGTAGAATATAACTATACAATTTTAATGAAGAAAGATGACGATGTTAAAATGTCCACTTAGGCAATATTTAACTTGTATTTTTTTTTACACCCTGGCCCTTTATGTTTGTGTGCGCTCACAATGGCTGGTTATTTTCGCCGCATGTTCGCCGCTGTTTACAGCCGCTGTTCAACATTTGTTACTCTATATTCTTGACGAAGAAAATAGTTTTCGTTTGATCATGATATTCCCTATTTACTTCACTTGTATTCACTGTTACAATGTGGGCGGCCGCTACTTGATTCGATGGCAATCTGCAATTGTTTTCAACATTTTTCTACCTCCATGTTTTCAATTACTATATCGGCACCTTCTGTGACGGGACGCCGTCGGAAACGCCGTTCAAACCCCGTCGGAGCGGCAAGATCAAAATGTCTACAATGACTGAGCACCCCCAGAGACCCGTCCGGCCGTCGGACACGCCGTTTGGACCCCACCTGTGCCGTCCCAAGCGTCGCCCGGCCCCGCCCTGGAGCCCGTCCGGGAGCCCGTCCGGCAGCCCGTCCAGCAGCCCGCCCGGTAGCCCGTCGGAAACGGCGCCCAAACGCCTTAAGAAACGCCCGGACGCCGTCGAAAACGGACAGTTCTGACGGCGTCCCAGCGTTTGAGGCGTTTTTGCTCGTTTTTGGCCTTTGTCAAGGCGTCCGTTGCCCCCGTTTACCGCCAGGGACGGGCAGCCGTCCCAAACAAACGGCCACTACAAACGGGCGTTTAAACGGGCGTTTCTCCGTCGGGGACGCTTTCATTTTTACAGAGGAAGTTACAAAAGTTCAGGCAGTCAGGACAGGCAGTTTTGAGTGAGTGTGAAAATTTGGGCAGGTTTTAAAATAGCTGAATCTACTGAATAATAGGTCTAGTTTTGTTTTGCTGATTCCTTTTTAAGTCAATTTTCCCGCCAAAAAAAACCCAACTGGCACCCTCACCTGGTTAATTAATTGGATTAAAGTTTTCCCGCCAAAAAACTTAGTATATAGAACACTCTAACCTTGAACTTGTGCCCCCCTCCCCACACTTGCCTTCTCCCACACAACCAACACAGCATGTTTACACTGTCCCAACACTTTGTACATGTAACGTCTCCAAACATGTAGTGACCAGACTCTGCTACCCAAACAATTACTTGATCGAGTGCAGTTTCTCTGCCACTTACACTTTAGAATAATCTGTCGCTCTGCTTGTCAGTCAATTGCACTGGTATACTGATGTGTCGAAGCATCAATGTCTCCGAAAAGACATCCCCCGGGGAGTACACTTTGTGCATTGACTGACAAGCAGAGCAACAGAT
>NW_017804076.1:2389481-2390328 GCF_001625305.1 Branchiostoma belcheri
GCCCTGGAGCCCGTCCGGGAGCCCGTCGACGCGTCCGGCAGCCCGTCCAGCAGCCCGCCCGGTAGCCCGTCGGAAACGGCTCCCAAACGCCTTAAGAAACGCCCGGACGCCGTCGAAAACGGACAGTTCTGACGGCGTCCGGGCGTTTGAGGCGTCCTGGCCCGTTTTTGGCCTTTGTGAAGGCGTCTGTTGCCCCCGTTTACCGCCAGGGACGGGCAGCCGTCCCAAACAAACGGCCACTACAAACGGGCGTTTAAACGGGCGTTTCTCCGTCGGGGACGCTTTCATTTTTACAGAGGGAGCCACCAAGTGGCAGCTGTTACAGTGTAAGGCACATTCTATACTGCAGAGTGTATCATAGGTGACAGGAAGAAGGGATGGGCAAGAAGACATCATATTTCCTGTGTATGAAACTCAATATGGGATAAGACAGGGAGTTTCATCATAATCTTTGACCTGAAGTGGCCATACCAAAGTTATATGCTTTGAAATCATGAGCCTTGACAGCAGCAATTTCCAACATACCAGGATACTATTTCTCCTTCAGTTTAGAAATACTTTAAACTAATTCATGGATGCTGATATTTTACTAGAGTAGCTGCAGAATTGTAGGCATACCGTAGCTCTAAACTGCAGGCCTGTACCATGTGATTTGGTGAAAACAAGTGTCAGGCTGTACAACCTTTAGCAGCGTGTGGCTCTATATAACTGACACAACAAGGTTATCTGTAAGGTGACACTCACAAGACACCCGCACCATGGGCTGAACAAGCACAACTTGTTGACTAGTCAGAACAAGGAGGGCAATGTACATTCATACTGATAATACTGTGTTTAATGCTAGGGT